>NW_028250950.1:0-10053 GCF_964263255.1 Lissotriton vulgaris | reverse complement strand
CTTAAAGTGACATGCTACCAGAAGTGCCACCCCTGCCTTCTTCTCAAGGGTCGAGGAGTAGTGTTGTGCCAGTCTTTGGAGAGCAAGTGCGTTTCCTGGAGCAGACAGATGTCGGCCCCCGAGTTTTCTAAAAAGGACAGGACAGCTCTGCGCTTTATGGGATTGTTAAGCCCTTTCACGTTTAAGGTGAGGATTTTCAGCTGAGGATTAGACATTTACAGGGGAAATGTGGACTTGGCGTTGTACGCTATGTGCCCTATGTGCGCCCGGCCTCCGTGCCATTGTGTGTCGACCTAGATGAGCCACGCCTAGAGGGATCTGGAACCTCCCATCCCACCCCTCCCAAACCCCGACCTCCCTCTCCCCTGATCCCCATCTCCCCCCAGTTCCCCCACATCCCCCAGCCCAACTCCCCGTCCCCTCCCTGCCCGCCCTAATCCCAACATGTAACTCCTGTCCCCAAGTCATAGTTGTGAGGCCTATCCAAAGTCAAATCAGGCCTGTAGGTAAAGTAGATGAAGAGGAATGTGGCAGTGGCAGCCAGTGTGGCCCCCCACCCCTCCCCCCCATTACGGAGTAGCAATGCAAGTGTGGCCCCCATCAATGCACAGTTCAGGGTATCACGGTGGTGTCTTTAACGACCTCCTCGATGGCCGCGGCCTTGTCCTTCGCAATCCTTCCTGGGTCTGGGCGGTGGGTGTGCCTGGGGCCTCGGCGTCTCCTCACTTGCTGCCAGGCGCCCTCGGTCGAGCGGGGTCGGGTTGCTTGCGATGACCCCGGAGAGGAGGCCCGGTCCGAGTTTTCGTCAGGTAGTTCAATACCCAACAGGGCGCAGGTGTCCTGGAGCGAGCGGAGTTGGTGCAGGGTACCCTCCCATTTGAAGATCAGTCGGAATGGGTGACCCCAAGAGTAGGGCACCCCCTTGTCCCTCAGGAACGTGGTAACCACTCTGAAATCCTTGCGCTTCTGCAGAGTAATCGCCGAGAGATCCTGATATAGTTCAATGGGATGGTCACGGAATCGGATGGGTTGTGCCTTACGCGCGTCTCGTAGGATCCTCTCTTTCAGGGGGAAGTCCGGGAGGAACGCCAGAATGTCCAGAGGGAGGCAGGAGCCCGGCGAGGCAACCCCACCCGATGAGCACGGTCAATGCGGATGGGGAAGTTGGCTGCTTCGTTGAGAACCTCTCGGAAGAGGTCTTGGAGATATTCCGTGACGCTGTTCCCCTCCGCTTTCAATGGCACACCCTGGACCCATGTGTTGTTCCTGCGAGAGCGGTTTTCAAGGTCCTCCGCGTGGGCCTGGAGACCCACCTGCTGTTCCTGAAGGCGGATGACTTCCTGCTGGAGGAGTACCAGATCGTCCCCCCGGGTCTGATTCGATTCTTCTACCGCCATAACTCTTTACCCCAGGCCCTCCAAGTCCCGGCGTAGTTCCCTCTGCTCGCTCATCATGCCCTGCTTCAGAGTCTGGAAGTCCTCGCACACCGTGTTAAAGAGGGACTCTAGGAACGATTTCGTGATGTGGGCTTCCGCAGGTTCCTTGGTCGGGGTGACAGTCTGAGTCGCCGGCATTGTAGGCGATTGGGTTTTCCCTGATTTAGAGGAGGATTTCAGGAAGAAATCTGTGCGTAGTGCTCGACATAGGTGGGTCGGGAACCGGACTGTTCACGTCCCAGCGCAGTGAAGGTGTCGTATCGGGGGGGGCTCACCAGCTCCGGCACCCGTGTAGCACAGAACGCTGGGGAGCAAGGAGTGCGGCCTACTGGGCACAGTCCCCACCACTTGGGCCGGAAGCGGCCATGTAGAGGGAGGATAGCCGGTGCTCTTGGCTCCTATTGGGAAATCAGGGTGCAGTGCAAGCCTCAGGGTGCAGTTCACGCACAGAAGTGTCTCAAGGTCTTTCACAGGACGGATCCCGGGCTCCCAACTCCCATTCCTCCGCCGGGGGCGCGACCACAGGCCCCCCCGAGTTCCCAGATCCTCACCTTAGATGTCGTTGGGTTGTCTGTGGCTCTCCCAGCCGCCTGCAGGGCCCGGTGGTACAGCTCGGGTGGGCCCCCGCCGGTGCGCAGGGTCGGGGGGGGCTGGGCCGGGCACCAGGTCCTGCGTGTGCCTTGTCCCTCTCCTCCTCAAGGCCCAAGCCGGGGCCCAGCGTGAGGCGTCCTCCAGGCACAGCCCGCCTCAATAGTCGGGTGCCTCACCGATCGGGAGTCTGTATCGACCCAGGGGCCCTTGGGGCGGCGTGCCGAGGCCCCCCCGGTACGCTGTCTGCCTGTTCGTCGGGGCGGCCGGGCAGCACACACCGCCGCTGGCAGGTCCGGGTAGGCCCAAGCCGGGGAGCAGAGTATTGGCACTCCCGGGCAGCACCGCGGGACAGTCCGGGGGCCGCCCGAGCTCCCCGGAGGCAGGAGATGGGGCCTGTTCTCGCCGGAGGGGGTCGCGCTTCCAATCAGCAGTCCTCGACCCCCTCCCGGCACTTCGGAGCAATGCCTGGCACCTCAAGAGCGGGGGAGAGCCGTTGAGTGCGGGGCCCGGTTCTCGGCGTCTTCCCGCCCTGCAGAGCGGCAGCGGCAAGGGTCTGTAGCGGTCGCCCTCCGCGGCGGTTTCAGGGGTACCAGGGTGCTCCCCACAGCATGTCGCACTGGCAGCGACGTGTGGGGGCCCAGATGCGCCAGAAACTAGGGCTGCAGCGGGGTTTTCAGGGGATCAGGGCGAGGAGCTCCGCGGCTACACGTCTGCTCCGGCCGCCATCTTAGCCACGCCCCCATACTTTTTTTTATATAAAAATTATATAGGTATTTTGCTAAAAAATAATTTCAGAGTAATTATAATAATTTTGTGTTATTTTAGAAAATTCGGATTTCTTATAATTAAATTATATTTTTTTTATTATAATTGTAATTGTCAACTTTAAAAAAGTTCCCATGCTTTTACATTGTTTTCATTGAAAAGGTATGTCCTACATTTATTTCTATTGCTCTCTATGTGAATCCCGCGGTAAGGAAAGAAGAAGCTTGTTGGTACGTGTGGGGCATATAAATTAGGCAAAAGGGAGTTTGCAAAAGGTAAGTACATTATTTAATAATTTATCAAATATAAAATACATAAGTTAGTCTTTGTTTTTAATAAATACAATTAGAAAAATAATTCACATCCCGTGCCAGAATGTATTTTACAAAAAAATATATATATATATTTAAAAATATATATGCGTTGTAATGGTATGCGTTATAGTGTTTTTCGTTGTAATGGTACTTTTATATTAATTTTACCTTTTTGCGTTGTAATGGCATGCGTTGTAAAAACATGCGTTGTAAAGGTACTTACGTTGTAATAGTTGCGTTGTAAAAGTATGCGTTGTAAAAGTTTGCGTTGTAACGTCATACATCCGGCCAGGAGCAGTGCCAGCTTTAATAGCTCAGAGTACAGAAGAAGCACGGCCTGTGGATATGAAAACTTCCTGCACACGGACAACAGGATTGGCTGCAGTACAAAACTGCCACTGTTACTTAAAGTAAGCACTCATTTTCTCTGCACATTCTCCCGGGAAAAGGTTTTCAAGCTGTTGAGTGTGCTTACACTAAAAGTATTAAAACCCCAGTATCGCTACTACTGACATGCAAGGCTCTAAGTGAGTCACCTCCATCTCAGTCTCAAAACCTGGTAGCAAGTAAAAGCAGTAATTTCAAAGTGTCCCTACCGGGTGTTGTAATAATATCCTTAACTCTTCACAAACAAACACCGAACGGATGAATAATAACTGTGAAAACTATTGTTGGTAGAAACAGTTTTTGACTTATAATTTTAGAACTTGACTTTTTTCACCCTTGAACTGTGCCATTTTTACTTTCATCTGTGGCCCCCTGTGTATGTACTACTACATTCGGCAGCTATTTTTTTAGGCTGTCTTTCTTTTTAAAGTCCGATGATTTCGATTTTAATGTGATACGTTTTTTCAGTATTTATCTGTGTTTTAGTTTACTTTAAGTTCTGTGGCATTACTAGAACGGTGATTAGCCTTTAAATTTAAACCTTTTCTTATGTGGGGGGATAAGAGTATGTAGCGTGTTTTTTATAAGCTACCCCCTCCACCCCCACACACACCCCCCACATACACACCCCTATCGAGGGTTAGCAAGCCAATAAATAAACAGCAGGAGCGAGGCCGTGCACGAGCCGATTCCCGAAAATCTTTAGCAAGCAACTTGTGCAACAAACATCCTGTAACAAACCTGCCAGGCTTTCGGATTACGTATGTGACCTTTCCAGTTTTCTTAAATGATTGAGCGTGATGCTTAAATGTGTTTTGTATGAGAGTTAGAATGACGCTTTCCCATAAACTTAAAAAATTATCCTTCTTATGTAAATGTCTTTTGACTTCTCGAACAAAACTGGAGGGAGCTCTGCAAGGTCCCGAACCCAAGCATGCCACCATGTGTAAAAATATAAGAGGGAGATTAACAAAAATAAAAAGAAAGTCAGGGGGAGAAAAAACTTACCTGCTTGGCTCTTGCTGGGGCACAGGCACAAGCGCACAGCCACGAGCGCCGTGAGGGGAACGGCTGGCCGACCGGGAGTGCCGTTAGGGCACCGGCGGTAGTTCCGAGCCGGGAACTACATTTCCCACCAGCCCCGGGGCCGGCGCACACCTCCCACATCACCAGCGCGCCCAGAGACCCTACAAAGTACACAAACTCCACTCGCCCCGCGAGTCGCGCGCGGGAGCTGCCCGGGAGAAGCCCGGGACAAGGGCGGGGCAGTCTTTGGCAGTCCGAGGCAGAAGGAGGCGGGGCGGGGCCACCCCCCTAACAACTAACACAAATGGGTAAGCGCAAGAAAGCTCCTAATTGCGAGGAGGAGGGGAAAAACGCTAAAGTGCCTAGAAATTCAAAATCAATCATGTCTTACTTATCTTCTGCTGTGGGGGCCCTTACTAAAGAGATTGCCAATGCCGAACAAGAACTGGGTCTGACAGTCCCTTGCTTGGTTGATTCACCCACAATTGAGGCACTTCGCACTAGCATGCATGGCATACCGAGCAAAGTCCCCAATACCCCTGTATCCTGTGGTGACTATTATTACCAATCCTACCCCCCCGGCCACATTGATCAACTCCAACACTCCAACTGTTGACCCTGTGCAGTGTTTTCAGCCAGCCACTCAACCATCGAAGCGGAAAAGGGCTAAAAAAACGAACGTTGTATGTTCACTTACCACATCCCCTGACCCACTTGGCGATCAACTGGAGGGCCTTTTTGTTGCTAAAATCGAGCCACTGCTAATTGGGATTGCTAAAGATATCGTCGACACGTTGAATACATGCTTGTCCGGCCTTCTCAAGAAATGCTCATTGCTGGACAAAATTGTTAACACCTTTCCTCTGCCTGCAGAGTTGTCTAAGAGGGGCATAGTGACTCAGGGTCCTGTAAATATAGAAGGGGCAAGCATTTGCCCTACAGCTCAGCCACAGAGGGGTGTTGGTAAAGTTCCTGGCGGGCAGTGTCCTTCCGGAGCCCCACCCCCGTAAGTTTGGAAGGAAATATATCCAACTTTGCGGGCGTGGAACTTTCTTCCCCACCGACGCAACCAACCACATCTTTGAGCAGGAAATCACTACCGTGCAATTTTAACCTAAGCTTGCCACCGGCGGCTGCCCCATTGGTTGCAGTGTTCATAGGGGTACCACCGCTTAAAGAGGGCGAGCGGGAATCCACTACTGACCTTTTATCTAAAGTTAAGATCTGGTGTGCTGATACATGCAGCGAGGAGGATACTTCAGGCTCGCTTATTTTTGCAAGGAGGGTGGGATGGGTTGGAAAACAACCAAAGACCATTCAGGGGGACTGCGTGGTTATAAACTTCAACAGGGCTAACCTGGCAGACAAACTCTTTTGAGATGGTTCAGACATATCAGCAATGGACCATGTGAGACCTGTCCCCTTAGGTTTTTTCTATCCCCCCCAGAGAGAGAGAGACACTGTTAGACACCGCCATCCTGCCAAGGGTCCAACTTTGAAACAAACCCTGAGGGGGGGGGGGGGCAGCATTGGAGTTTTCCCTCAAATTCGAGCCCAAAGGGCAGAGGTTGCTTCACTTTCATCCCACATTGAGGCGGCTGATGGTGCAGCAGCGGGTAGTGGGTTAGTTACCAGCAACCGTTTTGTCCCCCTGTCAGGCATGGAGGGTATTGATTGACCATTAGTCCATGCGCGGCCTACTCCGGAAGGACCCCTCGACCGAGAGGAGGATACGGTGTGTAAACTCCTTAGTTGGAATGTGGCCGGTATTAGAACTAAAAAAACGGATGAGGATTGGGTGGGCCTGGTCTCAAGGTACGAAGTCATAGCCCTCCAAGAGACATGGGATACCGCGGACAGTTTATGGATGGTTGGCTTTACTAGTTTTGTCACTGCCGCCTCCCCAAGCAGAGCGGGTAGAGCCATGGGAGGCCTCATATTCCTATTTTCCTTAAACCTTAAGGGGTCCTTGAGACTGGGTGATAACCCTTCCCCAAATATTTTAATAGTGGAAAGGTCAGTTTCCCCTACCGGGAGCACTTTCTATATTAATTTTTATAATTCACGGAACAAGGATACTGGCAACAATAGTATAGCCATTTTAGAATCCTTTTTATCGTCTGTCATTCAAAACAAATGTTTTAATCATGAACTTATCCTCATGGGGGACTTTAATATCCACCCATGTAAAGATCTTTGTGGTATAGGCAACCATGAGGGGTGTGCAGGATTAGAAGGCCCACACTTTGAGCACTCCACATCTGGAGAAGACTTAGAAGATCTGCTGGCCAATTACAATTTTTATGAACCAAACTCCCCTGAAGGAATACCCAGAACTATTACTTACAAAGGCTCCACCCCGGGGTCCATCATTGATTATATATTTATGACTCCAGGGATCCTGAATAGGGTAATTTCGTACAGAACTATGGTCTCTGTACATAGCGACCATAACCCCGTAGTACTTGAGGTGGCCTGGGGGCAGTATATGGGGCCTAGGCCACGCCCCTGGAGGGAAGGCCCACATTATGTCCGGTGGATCAGGGGAGAAGGCTTAAGTGGTCGAATGTGGTGCCTGACACTTTTTATGTGGAAATTTTACCCAAAATCGATGGGTACATAGAGGTCTGTCAAACAAATACGGCCCCGGACCATGAAATAACGGGGGCTTTTGAAGCAATATGTAGCCAAATCTCGTCCGACCTAACGGCCAGTACGAGGCGGGGAGTTAATAATCACCGCCGCTGGTTTGACTCAAATTGCTCCAAAGCACACAGATCCTTGATGCTGGCTCTCAAGCATAAACCAAGGGATAAGAAGAACATAGCCTCCCTAAGGAAGCAATATAAGTCCGCCCTTAAAACCAGGAAAGAGGAAATTAGGAAAACAGCCTGGGAGAATTTATTCAGTTTGGACGCCTTGAGGGACAGTAGACAATTTTGGGCCATAATCAACCAGCCCTTTTTCTCAGAATCGACCAATTCAGATATGGATTGCGTCATTTCGGATGACAAATGGATTACCCACTTTAGTGCAGTATATGGAGGTGTACCCTCGGACTGCACTTTAAGTTCATCCGCAGTCCCTGAGGCGCCCCCTGTGAGTTTTAACAAGAGCGAGGTGGAAAAAGCTATTCCTGACACCACAAAGAACAAAGCGCCGGGCCCCGATGGGGTGCGGGCAGATTTTTATAAACATTCACCAAGCCTCTGGGCGGGAGTCCTGACCAATGTATTCAATGCCGCTAATGGTAACTCTTTCCAAACCACCTGGGCAACTTCCATCATCGTCCCAATCTTTAAGAAGGGCCACCGGGACGACCCAGGGTGTTATAGGCCCATATCTCTCCTGGACTCTGCCATTAAGATCCTAGGCAGAGTCCTGTTAGTCAAGTTGAGGGAGAGCATTGAGAACTGCGGTGGGTTGGCCAACATCCAATATGGGTTTAGGGAGAAGAGGGTAACAATGGAGCAGTGCTCAAATTTGCACCTTCTGATCGCCAAGTACACGGTGGCTAAGGAAGGGTCTTTATTCCTGGCATTTATGGACCTCTCCTCAGCCTTCGACTTGGTGAATAGGTCCAAGTTGTGGGCCACACTGTTGAGGATTGGGATAGACGGGGCTTTAGTTAGGTTCATGGCTTCCCTTCATCAGGATTTGTTTGCTATGGTTAGGGTCGCCAGGGAGGGAAGATGTAGCCCCCAGTTTAAGTCCATGCGTGGGGTAAGGCAGGGCTGTATATTAGCCCCCCTACTGTTCACCATATATATTAACGGCCTGGGTAGTAACCTGGAGGAGGTGGGGGGAGACGTCCCGCATGTAGGAGAAGCTAAGATTCCTGCTCTCCTATACGCGGATTACGCAGTCCTCGTAGCCAGCACTGGCATTGGCCTCCAGCGCTTGTTGCACGCATTTGGTGCCTTTATGGACGAATTGGACATGAAGGTCAATGAAGGCAAATCTCACATGATGGTGGTTGGACCTATAGCCGCAAAGGGAAACCAAAAATCTTTAGGTGTAAGGGCGAAGTAGTCTCAAGAACGGCGACCTTCCCCTAACTGGGAGTGCTCTTCGATGAGAGGGGATCGTGGGGCCCACAGGTTAGGGCAAAAAGCCTATCAGTGGCCAGGTCATCGGCGGCTCTCATGGGCTTCTCAAAAAGACTGGGGGCTAGGTAGATTGAGGCCTTATTGAAGGTATATAATAGCAAATGTATTCCAATTGCCATGTATAGTGCTCCAATTTGGGGATATGTACGGCTTGAGCCTATACAGAGGGCAGAAAATAGGTTTTTGCGTTCCCTATTGTCAGTCCCAATATCTACTCCAACATAGTTAATCCACGCGGAGGTGGGCATGGATTATGTTACAGACAGGCTCAACTTGGCACCGCGGATCTTTTGGTTAAGGACATGGCTCAATAAGGAGTTAATTCTGAACCATTCAATCATGGAGGACGTCATGTCGCTAGATCACTCCAAAAAGATCCCCTGGTTGGAATATCTGAGGAAGTCATTTACTCAAGTGGGGAGACCGGAACTTTTTGAATCCCCTTCTTGTATCAGGAACGTGGATGTAGTCTCAGTTAAGAGGCAGTTTATGACCTTGGCAAGATTAGCCCGCGAGTAAAGGGAACTGCAGAAGCCCTCTGTGAGGTCTCATTACATATCAAAAAGCTTGACCTCACTGGAACCCTACTTCAGCATTGTTACTAGGCCTTTTCACAGATTCCTCTTAATTAAGCTTAGATTTACCTGATCCACTATTATTTGGGCATTTATCAGTCTTGGGCCAGACCAGAGTCAGCCCCTCCCTGCTCTTGTGACAACTTTTCAACCCAGGACACCATGCATTTTGTCATGTTTTGCTCTTTATTTTCAGCTCCTCGCAAAAAACATTTGTTACCAATTTTGAGGGAGGCTGGTTTCATACAAGCTAGACCAGCTCTTCTTTACCTCCAGTCCATGAGTAACATTCGCACTATATTCTGTATGGGAAATTATTTGGCAGCAGCATCACGCATGAAATCAAGTAATACAACAATAGACAGTCCCTAATGACCGCCCACCCCCTGCAGCCCATATTGTTATTTAACATGTGGTACTTTGCCTTTTTGCACAAATTCCCTTTTTAACAGTTTTTTTACTGAATATATTGTGTTGAAACAATCTTTGTAAATGTATTTTAAAATTTTAATATGTATGGAATGTATGTCTTTTTATGATTTTATCTAAAATCGAATAAAGTATTTTGACTGACTGACTGACAGTTTAATTAATTTTCCTATTTGCATTGAAGCGGTGAGAGTTTTTGAGTTGGAAAAACCTACAACATAGTCTTTTTTTTTGCAAAATAAAAAATAAAAAATCATCTCTTCGGAATACATTGGGAATGTAGGCATGTATGCTACCTTTCTTCCCTTTGTCACCAGCAGGTAGTACTATGGGACTTGTAGTTTCCCCTTTTGACTCTTCAGGAAATGGTCATTGGCTAGAAAAGATTAACTAGATAAAAGAGAAACGGGAGACTTACCTG
>NW_028250949.1:0-53355 GCF_964263255.1 Lissotriton vulgaris | reverse complement strand
TGCTTCAGAAATGTGGAAAATGGTCCGTTTTCAAATGTTTTATTTTTGAACGTCAGTTCACATTTGTAGGTGGATCATCAGTGTTAGAGCTAAAATTAGCATGTTTAAAGTGATTTTCATGCTTCCAGGGGCTCGGAAGTTAATTAAATACCATTTGGAGGCATTTAATGTTCGAGCAAAAACGGCTGATTTTCGACAAAAGAGATAACACCCCCCCATTACGTCATGCTTCAGAAATGTGGAAAATGGTCCGTTTTCAAATGTTTTATTTTTGAACGTCAGTTCACATTTGTAGGTGGATCATCAGTGTTAGAGCTAAAATTAGCATGTTTAAAGTGATTTTCATGCTTCCAGGGGCTCGGGAAGTTAATTAAATACCATTTGGAGGCATTTAATGTTCGAGCAAAAACGGCTGATTTTCGACAAAAGAGATAACACCCCCCCATTACGTCATGCTTCAGAAATGTGGAAAATGGTCCGTTTTCAAATGTTTTATTTTTGAACGTCAGTTCACATTTGTAGGTGGATCATCAGTGTTAGAGCTAAAATTAGCATGTTTAAAGTGATTTTCATGCTTCCAGGGGCTCGGGAAGTTAATTAAATACCATTTGGAGGCATTTAATGTTCGAGCAAAAACGGCTGATTTTCGACAAAAGAGATAACACCCCCCCATTACGTCATGCTTCAGAAATGTGGAAAATGGTCCGTTTTCAAATGTTTTATTTTTGAACGTCAGTTCACATTTGTAGGTGGATCATCAGTGTTAGAGCTAAAATTAGCATGTTTAAAGTGATTTTCATGCTTCCAGGGGCCCAAAACACAAGATTTATGGGAATGGTTAAAAGTGCATGAAAATGGCCAATTTACTCACTCTGAGTTCTCAAAAAGGGGTTCTTCACCCCGGGAAGTTCATTAAATACCATTTGGAGGCATTTAATGTTCGAGCAAAAACGGCTGATTTTCGACAAAAGAGATAACACCCCCCCATTACGTCATGCTTCAGAAATGTGGAAAATGGTCCGTTTTCAAATGTTTTATTTTGAACGTCAGTTCACATTTGTAGGTGGATCATCAGTGTTAGAGCTAAAATTAGCATGTTTAAAGTGATTTTCATGCTTCCAGGGGCTCGGGAAGTTAATTAAATACCATTTGGAGGCATTTAATGTTCGAGCAAAAACGGCTGATTTTCGACAAAAGAGATAACACCCCCCCATTACGTCATGCTTCAGAAATGTGGAAAATGGTCCGTTTTCAAATGTTTTATTTTTGAACGTCAGTTCACATTTGTAGGTGGATCATCAGTGTTAGAGCTAAAATTAGCATGTTTAAAGTGATTTTCATGCTTCCAGGGGCTCGGGAAGTTAATTAAATACCATTTGGAGGCATTTAATGTTCGAGTAAAAACGGCTGATTTTCGACAAAAGAGATAACACCCCCCATTACGTCATGCTTCAGAAATGTGGAAAATGGTCCGTTTTCAAATGTTTTATTTTTGAACGTCAGTTCACATTTGTAGGTGGATCATCAGTGTTAGAGCTAAAATTAGCATGTTTAAAGTGATTTTCATGCTTCCAGGGGCTCGGGAAGTTAATTAAATACCATTTGGAGGCATTTAATGTTCGAGCAAAAACGGCTGATTTTCGACAAAGAGATAACACCCCCCCATTACGTCATGCTTCAGAAATGTGGAAAATGGTCCGTTTTCAAATGTTTTATTTTTGAACGTCAGTTCACATTTGTAGGTGGATCATCAGTGTTAGAGCTAAAATTAGCATGTTTAAAGTGATTTTCATGCTTCCAGGGGCCCAAAACACAAGATTTATGGAATGGTTAAAAGTGCATGAAAATGGCCAATTTACTCACTCTGAGTTCTCAAAAAGGGGTTCTTCACCCCGGGAAGTTCATTAAATACCATTTGGAGGCATTTAATGTTCGAGCAAAAACGGCTGATTTTCGACAAAAGAGATAACACCCCCCCATTACGTCATGCTTCAGAAATGTGGAAAATGGTCCGTTTTCAAATGTTTTATTTTTGAACGTCAGTTCACATTTGTAGGTGGATCATCAGTGTTAGAGCTAAAATTAGCATGTTTAAAGTGATTTTCATGCTTCCAGGGGCTCGGGAAGTTAATTAAATACCATTTGGAGGCATTTAATGTTCGAGCAAAAACGGCTGATTTTCGACAAAAGAGATAACACCCCCCCATTACGTCATGCTTCAGAAATGTGGAAAATGGTCCGTTTTCAAATGTTTTATTTTTGAACGTCAGTTCACATTTGTAGGTGGATCATCAGTGTTAGAGCTAAAATTAGCATGTTTAAAGTGATTTTCATGCTTCCAGGGGCTCGGGAAGTTAATTAAATACCATTTGGAGGCATTTAATGTTCGAGCAAAAACGGCTGATTTTCGACAAAAGAGATAACACCCCCCATTACGTCATGCTTCAGAAATGTGGAAAATGGTCCGTTTTCAAATGTTTTATTTTTGAACGTCAGTTCACATTTGTAGGTGGATCATCAGTGTTAGAGCTAAAATTAGCATGTTTAAAGTGATTTTCATGCTTCCAGGGGCTCGGGAAGTTAATTAAATACCATTTGGAGGCATTTAATGTTCGAGCAAAAACGGCTGATTTTCGACAAAAGAGATAACACCCCCCCATTACGTCATGCTTCAGAAATGTGGAAAATGGTCCGTTTTCAAATGTTTTATTTTTGAATGTCAGTTCACATTTGTAGGTGGATCATCAGTGTTAGAGCTAAAATTAGCATGTTTAAAGTGATTTTCATGCTTCCAGGGGCCCAAAACACAAGATTTATGGAATGGTTAAAAGTGCATGAAAATGGCCAATTTACTCACTCTGAGTTCTCAAAAAGGGTTTCTTCACCCCGGGAAGTTAATTAAATACCATTTGGAGGCATTTAATGTTCGAGCAAAAACGGCTGATTTTCGACAAAAGAGATAACACCCCCCCATTACGTCATGCTTCAGAAATGTGGAAAATGGTCCGTTTTCAAATGTTTTATTTTTGAACGTCAGTTCACATTTGTAGGTGGATCATCAGTGTTAGAGCTAAAATTAGCATGTTTAAAGTGATTTTCATGCTTCCAGGGGCTCGGGAAGTTAATTAAATACCATTTGGAGGCATTTAATGTTCGAGCAAAAACGGCTGATTTTCGACAAAAGAGATAACACCCCCCCATTACGTCATGCTTCAGAAATGTGGAAAATGGTCCGTTTTCAAATGTTTTATTTTTGAACGTCAGTTCACATTTGTAGGTGGATCATCAGTGTTAGAGCTAAAATTAGCATGTTTAAAGTGATTTTCATGCTTCCAGGGGCTCGGGAAGTTAATTAAATACCATTTGGAGGCATTTAATGTTCGAGCAAAAACGGCTGATTTTCGACAAAAGAGATAACACCCCCCCATTACGTCATGCTTCAGAAATGTGGAAAATGGTCAGTTTTCAAATGTTTTATTTTTGAACGTCAGTTCACATTTGTAGGTGGATCATCAGTGTTAGAGCTAAAATTAGCATGTTTAAAGTGATTTTCATGCTTCCAGGGGCTCGGGAAGTTAATTAAATACCATTTGGAGGCATTTAATGTTCGAGCAAAAAACGGCTGATTTTCGACAAAAGAGATAACACCCCCCCATTACGTCATGCTTCAGAAATGTGGAAAATGGTCCGTTTTCAAATGTTTTATTTTTGAACGTCAGTTCACATTTGTAGGTGGATCATCAGTGTTAGAGCTAAAATTAGCATGTTTAAAGTGATTTTCATGCTTCCAGGGGCCCAAAACACAAGATTTATGGAATGGTTAAAAGTGCATGAAAATGGCCAATTTACTCACTCTGAGTTCTCAAAAAGGGTTTCTTCACCCCGGGAAGTTAATTAAATACCATTTGGAGGCATTTAATGTTCGAGCAAAAACGGCTGATTTTCGACAAAAGAGATAACACCCCCCCATTACGTCATGCTTCAGAAATGTGGAAAATGGTCCGTTTTCAAATGTTTTATTTTTGAACGTCAGTTCACATTTGTAGGTGGATCATCAGTGTTAGAGCTAAAATTAGCATGTTTAAAGTGATTTTCATGCTTCCAGGGCTCGGGAAGTTAATTAAATACCATTTGGAGGCATTTAATGTTCGAGCAAAAACGGCTGATTTTCGACAAAAGAGATAACACCCCCCATTACGTCATGCTTCAGAAATGTGGAAAATGGTCCGTTTTCAAATGTTTTATTTTTGAACGTCAGTTCACATTTGTAGGTGGATCATCAGTGTTAGAGCTAAAATTAGCATGTTTAAAGTGATTTTCATGCTTCCAGGGGCTCGGGAAGTTAATTAAATACCATTTGGAGGCATTTAATGTTCGAGCAAAAACGGCTGATTTTCGACAAAAGAGATAACACCCCCCCATTACGTCATGCTTCAGAAATGTGGAAAATGGTCCGTTTTCAAATGTTTTATTTTTGAACGTCAGTTCACATTTGTAGGTGGATCATCAGTGTTAGAGCTAAAATTAGCATGTTTAAAGTGATTTTCATGCTTCCAGGGGCTCGGGAAGTTAATTAAATACCATTTGGAGGCATTTAATGTTCGAGCAAAAACGGCTGATTTTCGACAAAAGAGATAACACCCCCCCATTACGTCATGCTTCAGAAATGTGGAAAATGGTCCGTTTTCAAATGTTTTATTTTTGAACGTCAGTTCACATTTGTAGGTGGATCATCAGTGTTAGAGCTAAAATTAGCATGTTTAAAGTGATTTTCATGCTTCCAGGGGCCCAAAACACAAGATTTATGGAATGGTTAAAAGTGCATGAAAATGGCCAATTTACTCACTCTGAGTTCTCAAAAAGGGGTTCTTCACCCCGGGAAGTTCATTAAATACCATTTGGAGGCATTTAATGTTCGAGCAAAAACGGCTGATTTTCGACAAAAGAGATAACACCCCCCCATTACGTCATGCTTCAGAAATGTGGAAAATGGTCCGTTTTCAAATGTTTTATTTTTGAACGTCAGTTCACATTTGTAGGTGGATCATCAGTGTTAGAGCTAAAATTAGCATGTTTAAAGTGATTTTCATGCTTCCAGGGGCTCGGGAAGTTAATTAAATACCATTTGGAGGCATTTAATGTTCGAGCAAAAACGGCTGATTTTCGACAAAAGAGATAACACCCCCCATTACGTCATGCTTCAGAAATGTGGAAAATGGTCCGTTTTCAAATGTTTTATTTTTGAACGTCAGTTCACATTTGTAGGTGGATCATCAGTGTTAGAGCTAAAATTAGCATGTTTAAAGTGATTTTCATGCTTCCAGGGGCTCGGGAAGTTAATTAAATACCATTTGGAGGCATTTAATGTTCGAGCAAAAACGGCTGATTTTCGACAAAAGAGATAACACCCCCCCATTACGTCATGCTTCAGAAATGTGGAAAATGGTCCGTTTTCAAATGTTTTATTTTTGAACGTCAGTTCACATTTGTAGGTGGATCATCAGTGTTAGAGCTAAAATTAGCATGTTTAAAGTGATTTTCATGCTTCCAGGGGCTCGGGAAGTTAATTAAATACCATTTGGAGGCATTTAATGTTCGAGCAAAAACGGCTGATTTTCGACAAAAGAGATAACACCCCCCCATTACGTCATGCTTCAGAAATGTGGAAAATGGTCCGTTTTCAAATGTTTTATTTTTGAACGTCAGTTCACATTTGTAGGTGGATCATCAGTGTTAGAGCTAAAATTAGCATGTTTAAAGTGATTTTCATGCTTCCAGGGGCCCAAAACACAAGATTTATGGAATGGTTAAAAGTGCATGAAAATGGCCAATTTACTCACTCTGAGTTCTCAAAAAGGGTTTCTTCACCCCGGGAAGTTAATTAAATACCATTTGGAGGCATTTAATGTTCGAGCAAAAACGGCTGATTTTCGACAAAAGAGATAACACCCCCCCATTACGTCATGCTTCAGAAATGTGGAAAATGGTCCGTTTTCAAATGTTTTATTTTTGAACGTCAGTTCACATTTGTAGGTGGATCATCAGTGTTAGAGCTAAAATTAGCATGTTTAAAGTGATTTTCATGCTTCCAGGGGCTCGGGAAGTTAATTAAATACCATTTGGAGGCATTTAATGTTCGAGCAAAAACGGCTGATTTTCGACAAAAGAGATAACACCCCCCCATTACGTCATGCTTCAGAAATGTGGAAAATGGTCCGTTTTCAAATGTTTTATTTTTGAACGTCAGTTCACATTTGTAGGTGGATCATCAGTGTTAGAGCTAAAATTAGCATGTTTAAAGTGATTTTCATGCTTCCAGGGGCTCGGGAAGTTAATTAAATACCATTTGGAGGCATTTAATGTTCGAGCAAAAACGGCTGATTTTCGACAAAAGAGATAACACCCCCCCATTACGTCATGCTTCAGAAATGTGGAAAATGGTCCGTTTTCAAATGTTTTATTTTTGAACGTCAGTTCACATTTGTAGGTGGATCATCAGTGTTAGAGCTAAAATTAGCATGTTTAAAGTGATTTTCATGCTTCCAGGGGCTCGGGAAGTTAATTAAATACCATTTGGAGGCATTTAATGTTCGAGCAAAAACGGCTGATTTTCGACAAAAGAGATAACACCCCCCAATTACGTCATGCTTCAGAAATGTGGAAAATGGTCCGTTTTCAAATGTTTTATTTTTGAACGTCAGTTCACATTTGTAGGTGGATCATCAGTGTTAGAGCTAAAATTAGCATGTTTAAAGTGATTTTCATGCTTCCAGGGGCCCAAAACACAAGATTTATGGAATGGTTAAAAGTGCATGAAAATGGCCAATTTACTCACTCTGAGTTCTCAAAAAGGGTTTCTTCACCCCGGGAAGTTAATTAAATACCATTTGGAGGCATTTAATGTTCGAGCAAAAACGGCTGATTTTCGACAAAAGAGATAACACCCCCCCATTACGTCATGCTTCAGAAATGTGGAAAATGGTCCGTTTTCAAATGTTTTATTTTTGAACGTCAGTTCACATTTGTAGGTGGATCATCAGTGTTAGAGCTAAAATTAGCATGTTTAAAGTGATTTTCATGCTTCCAGGGGCCCAAAACACAAGATTTATGGAATGGTTAAAAGTGCATGAAAATGGCCAATTTACTCACTCTGAGTTCTCAAAAAGGGTTTCTTCACCCCGGGAAGTTAATTAAATACCATTTGGAGGCATTTAATGTTCGAGCAAAAACGGCTGATTGTCGACAAAAGAGATAACACCCCCCCATTACGTCATGCTTCAGAAATGTGGAAAATGGTCCGTTTTCAAATGTTTTATTTTTGAACGTCAGTTCACATTTGTAGGTGGATCATCAGTGTTAGAGCTAAAATTAGCATGTTTAAAGTGATTTTCATGCTTCCAGGGGCTCGGGAAGTTAATTAAATACCATTTGGAGGCATTTAATGTTCGAGCAAAAACGGCTGATTTTCGACAAAAGAGATAACACCCCCCCATTACGTCATGCTTCAGAAATGTGGAAAATGGTCCGTTTTCAAATGTTTTATTTTTGAACGTCAGTTCACATTTGTAGGTGGATCATCAGTGTTAGAGCTAAAATTAGCATGTTTAAAGTGATTTTCATGCTTCCAGGGGCCCAAAACACAAGATTTATGGAATGGTTAAAAGTGCATGAAAATGGCCAATTTACTCACTCTGAGTTCTCAAAAAGGGTTTCTTCACCCCGGGAAGTTAATTAAATACCATTTGGAGGCATTTAATGTTCGAGCAAAAACGGCTGATTTTCGACAAAAGAGATAACACCCCCCCATTACGTCATGCTTCAGAAATGTGGAAAATGGTCCGTTTTCAAATGTTTTATTTTTGAACGTCAGTTCACATTTGTAGGTGGATCATCAGTGTTAGAGCTAAAATTAGCATGTTTAAAGTGATTTTCATGCTTCCAGGGGCTCGGTAAGTTAATTAAATACCATTTGGAGGCATTTAATGTTCGAGCAAAAACGGCTGATTTTCGACAAAAGAGATAACACCCCCCCATTACGTCATGCTTCAGAAATGTGGAAAATGGTCCGTTTTCAAATGTTTTATTTTTGAACGTCAGTTCACATTTGTAGGTGGATCATCAGTGTTAGAGCTAAAATTAGCATGTTTAAAGTGATTTTCATGCTTCCAGGGGCTCGGGAAGTTAATTAAATACCATTTGGAGGCATTTAATGTTCGAGCAAAAACGGCTGATTTTCGTCAAAAGAGATAACACCCCCCCATTACGTCATGCTTCAGAAATGTGGAAAATGGTCCGTTTTCAAATGTTTTATTTTTGAACGTCAGTTCACATTTGTAGGTGGATCATCAGTGTTAGAGCTAAAATTAGCATGTTTAAAGTGATTTTCATGCTTCCAGGGGCTCGGGAAGTTAATTAAATACCATTTGGAGGCATTTAATGTTCGAGCAAAAACGGCTGATTTTCGACAAAAGAGATAACACCCCCCCATTACGTCATGCTTCAGAAATGTGGAAAATGGTCCGTTTTCAAATGTTTTATTTTTGAACGTCAGTTCACATTTGTAGGTGGATCATCAGTGTTAGAGCTAAAATTAGCATGTTTAAAGTGATTTTCATGCTTCCAGGGGCTCGGGAAGTTAATTAAATACCATTTGGAGGCATTTAATGTTCGAGCAAAAACAGCTGATTTTCGACAAAAGAGATAACACCCCCCATTACGTCATGCTTCAGAAATGTGGAAAATGGTCCGTTTTCAAATGTTTTATTTTTGAACGTCAGTTCACATTTGTAGGTGGATCATCAGTGTTAGAGCTAAAATTAGCATGTTTAAAGTGATTTTCATGCTTCCAGGGGCTCGGGAAGTTAATTAAATACCATTTGGAGGCATTTAATGTTCGAGCAAAAACGGCTGATTTTCGACAAAAGAGATAACACCCCCCCATTACGTCATGCTTCAGAAATGTGGAAAATGGTCCGTTTTCAAATGTTTTATTTTTGAACGTCAGTTCACATTTGTAGGTGGATCATCAGTGTTAGAGCTAAAATTAGCATGTTTAAAGTGATTTTCATGCTTCCAGGGGCTCGGGAAGTTAATTAAATACCATTTGGAGGCATTTAATGTTCGAGCAAAAACGGCTGATTTTCGACAAAAGAGATAACACCCCCCCATTACGTCATGTTTCAGAAATGTGGAAAATGGTCCGTTTTCAAATGTTTTATTTTTGAACGTCAGTTCACATTTGTAGGTGGATCATCAGTGTTAGAGCTAAAATTAGCATGTTTAAAGTGATTTTCATGCTTCCAGGGGCTCGGGAAGTTAATTAAATACCATTTGGAGGCATTTAATGTTCGAGCAAAAACGGCTGATTTTCGACAAAAGAGATAACACCCCCCCATTACGTCATGCTTCAGAAATGTGGAAAATGGTCCGTTTTCAAATGTTTTATTTTTGAACGTCAGTTCACATTTGTAGGTGGATCATCAGTGTTAGAGCTAAAATTAGCATGTTTAAAGTGATTTTCATGCTTCCAGGGGCTCGGGAAGTTAATTAAATACCATTTGGAGGCATTTAATGTTCGAGCAAAAACGGCTGATTTTCGACAAAAGAGATAACACCCCCCCATTACGTCATGCTTCAGAAATGTGGAAAATGGTCCGTTTTCAAATGTTTTATTTTTGAACGTCAGTTCACATTTGTAGGTGGATCATCAGTGTTAGAGCTAAAATTAGCATGTTTAAAGTGATTTTCATGCTTCCAGGGGCTCGGGAAGTTAATTAAATACCATTTGGAGGCATTTAATGTTCGAGCAAAAACGGCTGATTTTCGACAAAAGAGATAACACCCCCCCATTACGTCATGCTTCAGAAATGTGGAAAATGGTCCGTTTTCAAATGTTTTATTTTTGAACGTCAGTTCACATTTGTAGGTGGATCATCAGTGTTAGAGCTAAAATTAGCATGTTTAAAGTGATTTTCATGCTTCCAGGGGCTCGGGAAGTTAATTAAATACCATTTGGAGGCATTTAATGTTCGAGCAAAAACGGCTGATTTTCGACAAAAGAGATAACACCCCCCATTACGTCATGCTTCAGAAATGTGGAAAATGGTCCGTTTTCAAATGTTTTATTTTTGAACGTCAGTTCACATTTGTAGGTGGATCATCAGTGTTAGAGCTAAAATTAGCATGTTTAAAGTGATTTTCATGCTTCCAGGGGCTCGGGAAGTTAATTAAATACCATTTGGAGGCATTTAATGTTCGAGCAAAAACGGCTGATTTTCGACAAAAGAGATAACACCCCCCCATTACGTCATGCTTCAGAAATGTGGAAAATGGTCCGTTTTCAAATGTTTTATTTTTGAACGTCAGTTCACATTTGTAGGTGGATCATCAGTGTTAGAGCTAAAATTAGCATGTTTAAAGTGATTTTCATGCTTCCAGGGGCTCGGGAAGTTAATTAAATACCATTTGGAGGCATTTAATGTTCGAGCAAAAACGGCTGATTTTCGACAAAAGAGATAACACCCCCCCATTACGTCATGCTTCAGAAATGTGGAAAATGGTCCGTTTTCAAATGTTTTATTTTTGAACGTCAGTTCACATTTGTAGGTGAATCTTCAGTGTTAGAGCTAAAATTAGCATGTTTAAAGTGATTTTCATGCTTCCAGGGGCTCGGGAAGTTAATTAAATACCATTTGGAGGCATTTAATGTTCGAGCAAAAACGGCTGATTTTCGACAAAAGAGATAACACCCCCCCATTACGTCATGCTTCAGAAATGTGGAAAATGGTCCGTTTTCAAATGTTTTATTTTTGAACGTCAGTTCACATTTGTAGGTGGATCATCAGTGTTAGAGCTAAAATTAGCATGTTTAAAGTGATTTTCATGCTTCCAGGGGCTCGGGAAGTTAATTAAATACCATTTGGAGGCATTTAATGTTCGAGCAAAAACGGCTGATTTTCGACAAAAGAGATAACACCCCCCCATTACGTCATGCTTCAGAAATGTGGAAAATGGTCCGTTTTCAAATGTTTTATTTTTGAACGTCAGTTCACATTTGTAGGTGGATCATCAGTGTTAGAGCTAAAATTAGCATGTTTAAAGTGATTTTCATGCTTCCAGGGGCTCGGGAAGTTAATTAAATACCATTTGGAGGCATTTAATGTTCGAGCAAAAACGGCTGATTTTCGACAAAAGAGATAACACCCCCCCATTACGTCATGCTTCAGAAATGTGGAAAATGGTCCGTTTTCAAATGTTTTATTTTTGAACGTCAGTTCACATTTGTAGGTGGATCATCAGTGTTAGAACTAAAATTAGCATGTTTAAAGTGATTTTCATGCTTCCAGGGGCTCGGGAAGTTAATTAAATACCATTTGGAGGCATTTAATGTTCGAGCAAAAACGGCTGATTTTCGACAAAAGAGATAACACCCCCCCCATTACGTCATGCTTCAGAAATGTGGAAAATGGTCCGTTTTCAAATGTTTTATTTTTGAACGTCAGTTCACATTTGTAGGTGGATCATCAGTGTTAGAGCTAAAATTAGCATGTTTAAAGTGATTTTCATGCTTCCAGGGGCTCGGGAAGTTAATTAAATACCATTTGGAGGCATTTAATGTTCGAGCAAAAACGGCTGATTTTCGACAAAAGAGATAACACCCCCCCATTACGTCATGCTTCAGAAATGTGGAAAATGGTCCGTTTTCAAATGTTTTATTTTTGAACGTCAGTTCACATTTGTAGGTGGATCATCAGTGTTAGAGCTAAAATTAGCATGTTTAAAGTGATTTTCATGCTTCCAGGGGCTCGGGAAGTTAATTAAATACCATTTGGAGGCATTTAATGTTCGAGCAAAAACGGCTGATTTTCGACAAAAGAGATAACACCCCCCCATTACGTCATGCTTCAGAAATGTGGAAAATGGTCCGTTTTCAAATGTTTTATTTTTGAACGTCAGTTCACATTTGTAGGTGGATCATCAGTGTTAGAGCTAAAATTAGCATGTTTAAAGTGATTTTCATGCTTCCTGGGGCCCAAAACACAAGATTTATGGAATGGTTAAAAGTGCATGAAAATGGCCAATTTACTCACTCTGAGTTCTCAAAAAGGGTTTCTTCACCCCGGGAAGTTAATTAAATACCATTTGGAGGCATTTAATGTTCGAGCAAAAACGGCTGATTTTCGACAAAAGAGATAACACCCCCCCATTACGTCATGCTTCAGAAATGTGGAAAATGGTCCGTTTTCAAATGTTTTATTTTTGAACGTCAGTTCACATTTGTAGGTGGATCATCAGTGTTAGAGCTAAAATTAGCATGTTTAAAGTGATTTTCATGCTTCCAGGGGCTCGGGAAGTTAATTAAATACCATTTGGAGGCATTTAATGTTCGAGCAAAAACGGCTGATTTTCGACAAAAGAGATAACACCCCCCCATTACGTCATGCTTCAGAAATGTGGAAAATGGTCCGTTTTCAAATGTTTTATTTTTGAACGTCAGTTCACATTTGTAGGTGGATCATCAGTGTTAGAGCTAAAATTAGCATGTTTAAAGTGATTTTCATGCTTCCAGGGGCTCGGGAAGTTAATTAAATACCATTTGGAGGCATTTAATGTTCGAGCAAAAACGGCTGATTTTCGACAAAAGAGATAACACCCCCCCATTACGTCATGCTTCAGAAATGTGGAAAATGGTCCGTTTTCAAATGTTTTATTTTTGAACGTCAGTTCACATTTGTAGGTGGATCATCAGTGTTAGAGCTAAAATTAGCATGTTTAAAGTGATTTTCATGCTTCCAGGGGCTCGGGAAGTTAATTAAATACCATTTGGAGGCATTTAATGTTCGAGCAAAAACGGCTGATTTTCGACAAAAGAGATAACACCCCCCCATTACGTCATGCTTCAGAAATGTGGAAAATGGTCCGTTTTCAAATGTTTTATTTTTGAACGTCAGTTCACATTTGTAGGTGGATCATCAGTGTTAGAGCTAAAATTAGCATGTTTAAAGTGATTTTCATGCTTCCAGGGGCCCAAAACACAAGATTTATGGAATGGTTAAAAGTGCATGAAAATGGCCAATTTACTCACTCTGAGTTCTCAAAAAGGGTTTCTTCACCCCGGGAAGTTAATTAAATACCATTTGGAGGCATTTAATGTTCGAGCAAAAACGGCTGATTTTCGACAAAAGAGATAACACCCCCCCCATTACGTCATGCTTCAGAAATGTGGAAAATGGTCCGTTTTCAAATGTTTTATTTTTGAACGTCAGTTCACATTTGTAGGTGGATCATCAGTGTTAGAGCTAAAATTAGCATGTTTAAAGTGATTTTCATGCTTCCAGGGGCCCAAAACACAAGATTTATGGAATGGTTAAAAGTGCATGAAAATGGCCAATTTACTCACTCTGAGTTCTCAAAAAGGGTTTCTTCACCCCGGGAAGTTAATTAAATACCATTTGGAGACATTTAATGTTCGAGCAAAAACGGCTGATTTTCGACAAAAGAGATAACACCCCCCCATTACGTCATGCTTCAGAAATGTGGAAAATGGTCCGTTTTCAAATGTTTTATTTTTGAACGTCAGTTCACATTTGTAGGTGGATCATCAGTGTTAGAGCTAAAATTAGCATGTTTAAAGTGATTTTCATGCTTCCAGGGGCTCGGGAAGTTAATTAAATACCATTTGGAGGCATTTAATGTTCGAGCAAAAACGGCTGATTTTCGACAAAAGAGATAACACCCCCCCATTACGTCATGCTTCAGAAATGTGGAAAATGGTCCGTTTTCAAATGTTTTATTTTTGAACGTCAGTTCACATTTGTAGGTGGATCATCAGTGTTAGAGCTAAAATTAGCATGTTTAAAGTGATTTTCATGCTTCCAGGGGCCCAAAACACAAGATTTATGGAATGGTTAAAAGTGCATGAAAATGGCCAATTTACTCACTCTGAGTTCTCAAAAAGGGTTTCTTCACCCCGGGAAGTTAATTAAATACCATTTGGAGGCATTTAATGTTCGAGCAAAAACGGCTGATTTTCGACAAAAGAGATAACACCCCCCCATTACGTCATGCTTCAGAAATGTGGAAAATGGTCCGTTTTCAAATGTTTTATTTTTGAACGTCAGTTCACATTTGTAGGTGGATCATCAGTGTTAGAGCTAAAATTAGCATGTTTAAAGTGATTTTCATGCTTCCAGGGGCTCGGGAAGTTAATTAAATACCATTTGGAGGCATTTAATGTTCGAGCAAAAACAGCTGATTTTCGACAAAAGAGATAACACCCCCCCATTACGTCATGCTTCAGAAATGTGGAAAATGGTCCGTTTTCAAATGTTTTATTTTTGAACGTCAGTTCACATTTGTAGGTGGATCATCAGTGTTAGAGCTAAAATTAGCATGTTTAAAGTGATTTTCATGCTTCCAGGGGCTCGGGAAGTTAATTAAATACCATTTGGAGGCATTTAATGTTCGAGCAAAAACGGCTGATTTTCGACAAAAGAGATAACACCCCCCCATTACGTCATGCTTCAGAAATGTGGAAAATGGTCCGTTTTCAAATGTTTTATTTTTGAACGTCAGTTCACATTTGTAGGTGGATCATCAGTGTTAGAGCTAAAATTAGCATGTTTAAAGTGATTTTCATGCTTCCAGGGGCTCGGGAAGTTAATTAAATACCATTTGGAGGCATTTAATGTTCGAGCAAAAACGGCTGATTTTCGACAAAAGAGATAACACCCCCCCATTACGTCATGCTTCAGAAATGTGGAAAATGGTCCGTTTTCAAATGTTTTATTTTTGAACGTCAGTTCACATTTGTAGGTGGATCATCAGTGTTAGAGCTAAAATTAGCATGTTTAAAGTGATTTTCATGCTTCCAGGGGCTCGGGAAGTTAATTAAATACCATTTGGAGGCATTTAATGTTCGAGCAAAAACGGCTGATTTTCGACAAAAGAGATAACACCCCCCCATTACGTCATGCTTCAGAAATGTGGAAAATGGTCCGTTTTCAAATGTTTTATTTTTGAACGTCAGTTCACATTTGTAGGTGGATCATCAGTGTTAGAGCTAAAATTAGCATGTTTAAAGTGATTTTCATGCTTCCAGGGGCCCAAAACACAAGATTTATGGAATGGTTAAAAGTGCATGAAAATGGCCAATTTACTCACTCTGAGTTCTCAAAAAGGGTTTCTTCACCCCGGGAAGTTAATTAAATACCATTTGGAGGCATTTAATGTTCGAGCAAAAACGGCTGATTTTCGACAAAAGAGATAACACCCCCCCATTACGTCATGCTTCAGAAATGTGGAAAATGGTCCGTTTTCAAATGTTTTATTTTTGAACGTCAGTTCACATTTGTAGGTGGATCATCAGTGTTAGAGCTAAAATTAGCATGTTTAAAGTGATTTTCATGCTTCCAGGGGCTCGGGAAGTTAATTAAATACCATTTGGAGGCATTTAATGTTCGAGCAAAAACGGCTGATTTTCGATAAAAGAGATAACACCCCCCCATTACGTCATGCTTCAGAAATGTGGAAAATGGTCCATTTTCAAATGTTTTATTTTTGAACGTCAGTTCACATTTGTAGGTGGATCATCAGTGTTAGAGCTAAAATTAGCATGTTTAAAGTGATTTTCATGCTTCCAGGGGCTCGGGAAGTTAATTAAATACCATTTGGAGGCATTTAATGTTCGAGCAAAAACGGCTGATTTTCGACAAAAGAGATAACACCCCCCCATTACGTCATGCTTCAGAAATGTGGAAAATGGTCCGTTTTCAAATGTTTTATTTTTGAACGTCAGTTCACATTTGTAGGTGGATCATCAGTGTTAGAGCTAAAATTAGCATGTTTAAAGTGATTTTCATGCTTCCAGGGGCTCGGGAAGTTAATTAAATACCATTTGGAGGCATTTAATGTTCGAGCAAAAACGGCTGATTTTCGACAAAAGAGATAACACCCCCCCATTACGTCATGCTTCAGAAATGTGGAAAATGGTCCGTTTTCAAATGTTTTATTTTTGAACGTCAGTTCACATTTGTAGGTGGATCATCAGTGTTAGAGCTAAAATTAGCATGTTTAAAGTGATTTTCATGCTTCCAGGGGCTCGGGAAGTTAATTAAATGCCATTTGGAGGCATTTAATGTTCAAGCAAAAACGGCTGATTTTCGACAAAAGAGATAACACCCCCCCATTACGTCATGCTTCAGAAATGTGGAAAATGGTCCGATTTCAAATGTTTTATTTTTGAACGTCAGTTCACATTTGTAGGTGGATCATCAGTGTTAGAGCTAAAATTAGCATGTTTAAAGTGATTTTCATGCTTCCAGGGGCTCGGGAAGTTAATTAAATACCATTTGGAGGCATTTAATGTTCGAGCAAAAACGGCTGATTTTCGACAAAAGAGATAACACCCCCCCATTACGTCATGCTTCAGAAATGTGGAAAATGGTCCGTTTTCAAATGTTTTATTTTTGAACGTCAGTTCACATTTGTAGGTGGATCATCAGTGTTAGAGCTAAAATTAGCATGTTTAAAGTGATTTTCATGCTTCCAGGGGCCCAAAACACAAGATTTATGGAATGGTTAAAAGTGCATGAAAATGGCCAATTTACTCACTCTGAGTTCTCAAAAAGGGTTTCTTCACCCCGGGAAGTTAATTAAATACCATTTGGAGGCATTTAATGTTCGAGCAAAAACGGCTGATTTTCGACAAAAGAGATAACACCCCCCCATTACGTCATGCTTCAGAAATGTGGAAAATGGTCCGTTTTCAAATGTTTTATTTTTGAACGTCAGTTCACATTTGTAGGTGGATCATCAGTGTTAGAGCTAAAATTAGCATGTTTAAAGTGATTTTCATGCTTCCAGGGGCTCGGGAAGTTAATTAAATACCATTTGGAGGCATTTAATGTTCGAGCAAAAACGGCTGATTTTCGACAAAAGAGATAACACCCCCCCATTACGTCATGCTTCAGAAATGTGGAAAATGGTCCGTTTTCAAATGTTTTATTTTTGAACGTCAGTTCACATTTGTAGGTGGATCATCAGTGTTAGAGCTAAAATTAGCATGTTTAAAGTGATTTTCATGCTTCCAGGGGCTCGGGAAGTTAATTAAATACCATTTGGAGGCATTTAATGTTCGAGCAAAAACGGCTGATTTTCGACAAAAGAGATAACACCCCCCCATTACGTCATGCTTCAGAAATGTGGAAAATGGTCCGTTTTCAAATGTTTTATTTTTGAACGTCAGTTCACATTTGTAGGTGGATCATCAGTGTTAGAGCTAAAATTAGCATGTTTAAAGTGATTTTCATGCTTCCAGGGGCTCGGGAAGTTAATTAAATACCATTTGGAGGCATTTAATGTTCGAGCAAAAACGGCTGATTTTCGACAAAAGAGATAACACCCCCCCATTACGTCATGCTTCAGAAATGTGGAAAATGGTCCGTTTTCAAATGTTTTATTTTTGAACGTCAGTTCACATTTGTAGGTGGATCATCAGTGTTAGAGCTAAAATTAGCATGTTTAAAGTGATTTTCATGCTTCCAGGGGCTCGGGAAGTTAATTAAATACCATTTGGAGGCATTTAA
Organism: Lissotriton vulgaris; assembly: GCF_964263255.1. NCBI lineage: Eukaryota > Metazoa > Chordata > Amphibia > Caudata > Salamandridae > Lissotriton > Lissotriton vulgaris. Next base: position 35,770 of record NW_028250949.1, on the reverse strand, counting down.
TGTTCGAGCAAAAACGGCTGATTTTCGACAAAAGAGATAACACCCCCCCATTACGTCATGCTTCAGAAATGTGGAAAATGGTCCGTTTTCAAATGTTTTATTTTTGAACGTCAGTTCACATTTGTAGGTGGATCATCAGTGTTAGAGCTAAAATTAGCATGTTTAAAGTGATTTTCATGCTTCCAGGGGCCCAAAACACAAGATTTATGGAATGGTTAAAAGTGCATGAAAATGGCCAATTTACTCACTCTGAGTTCTCAAAAAGGGGTTCTTCACCCCGGGAAGTTCATTAAATACCATTTGGAGGCATTTAATGTTCGAGCAAAAACGGCTGATTTTCGACAAAAGAGATAACACCCCCCCATTACGTCATGCTTCAGAAATGTGGAAAATGGTCCGTTTTCAAATGTTTTATTTTTGAACGTCAGTTCACATTTGTAGGTGGATCATCAGTGTTAGAGCTAAAATTAGCATGTTTAAAGTGATTTTCATGCTTCCAGGGGCTCGGGAAGTTAATTAAATACCATTTGGAGGCATTTAATGTTCGAGCAAAAACGGCTGATTTTCGACAAAAGAGATAACACCCCCCCATTACGTCATGCTTCAGAAATGTGGAAAATGGTCCGTTTTCAAATGTTTTATTTTTGAACGTCAGTTCACATTTGTAGGTGGATCATCAGTGTTAGAGCTAAAATTAGCATGTTTAAAGTGATTTTCATGCTTCCAGGGGCTCGGGAAGTTAATTAAATACCATTTGGAGGCATTTAATGTTCGAGCAAAAACGGCTGATTTTCGACAAAAGAGATAACACCCCCCCATTACGTCATGCTTCAGAAATGTGGAAAATGGTCCGTTTTCAAATGTTTTATTTTTGAACGTCAGTTCACATTTGTAGGTGGATCATCAGTGTTAGAGCTAAAATTAGCATGTTTAAAGTGTTTTTCATGCTTCCAGGGGCTCGGGAAGTTAATTAAATACCATTTGGAGGCATTTAATGTTCGAGCAAAAACGGCTGATTTTCGACAAAAGAGATAACACCCCCCCATTACGTCATGCTTCAGAAATGTGGAAAATGGTCCGTTTTCAAATGTTTTATTTTTGAACGTCAGTTCACATTTGTAGGTGGATCATCAGTGTTAGAGCTAAAATTAGCATGTTTAAAGTGATTTTCATGCTTCCAGGGGCCCAAAACACAAGATTTATGGAATGGTTAAAAGTGCATGAAAATGGCCAATTTACTCACTCTGAGTTCTCAAAAAGGGTTTCTTCACCCCGGGAAGTTAATTAAATACCATTTGGAGGCATTTAATGTTCGAGCAAAAACGGCTGATTTTCGACAAAAGAGATAACACCCCCCCATTACGTCATGCTTCAGAAATGTGGAAAATGGTCCGTTTTCAAATGTTTTATTTTTGAACGTCAGTTCACATTTGTAGGTGGATCATCAGTGTTAGAGCTAAAATTAGCATGTTTAAAGTGATTTTCATGCTTCCAGGGGCTCGGGAAGTTAATTAAATACCATTTGGAGGCATTTAATGTTCGAGCAAAAACGGCTGATTTTCGACAAAAGAGATAACACCCCCCCATTACGTCATGCTTCAGAAATGTGGAAAATGGTCCGTTTTCAAATGTTTTATTTTTGAACGTCAGTTCACATTTGTAGGTGGATCATCAGTGTTAGAGCTAAAATTAGCATGTTTAAAGTGATTTTCATGCTTCCAGGGGCTCGGGAAGTTAATTAAATACCATTTGGAGGCATTTAATGTTCGAGCAAAAACGGCTGATTTTCGACAAAAGAGATAACACCCCCCCATTACGTCATGCTTCAGAAATGTGGAAAATGGTCCGTTTTCAAATGTTTTATTTTTGAACGTCAGTTCACATTTGTAGGTGGATCATCAGTGTTAGAGCTAAAATTAGCATGTTTAAAGTGATTTTCATGCTTCCAGGGGCTCGGGAAGTTAATTAAATACCATTTGGAGGCATTTAATGTTCGAGCAAAAACGGCTGATTTTCGACAAAAGAGATAACACCCCCCCATTACGTCATGCTTCAGAAATGTGGAAAATGGTCCGTTTTCAAATGTTTTATTTTTGAACGTCAGTTCACATTTGTAGGTGGATCATCAGTGTTAGAGCTAAAATTAGCATGTTTAAAGTGATTTTCATGCTTCCAGGGGCCCAAAACACAAGATTTATGGAATGGTTAAAAGTGCATGAAAATGGCCAATTTACTCACTCTGAGTTCTCAAAAAGGGTTTCTTCACCCCGGGAAGTTAATTAAATACCATTTGGAGGCATTTAATGTTCGAGCAAAAACGGCTGATTTTCGACAAAAGAGATAACACCCCCCCATTACGTCATGCTTCAGAAATGTGGAAAATGGTCCGTTTTCAAATGTTTTATTTTTGAACGTCAGTTCACATTTGTAGGTGGATCATCAGTGTTAGAGCTAAAATTAGCATGTTTAAAGTGATTTTCATGCTTCCAGGGGCCCAAAACACAAGATTTATGGAATGGTTAAAAGTGCATGAAAATGGCCAATTTACTCACTCTGAGTTCTCAAAAAGGGTTTCTTCACCCCGGGAAGTTAATTAAATACCATTTGGAGGCATTTAATGTTCGAGCAAAAACGGCTGATTGTCGACAAAAGAGATAACACCCCCCCATTACGTCATGCTTCAGAAATGTGGAAAATGGTCCGTTTTCAAATGTTTTATTTTTGAACGTCAGTTCACATTTGTAGGTGGATCATCAGTGTTAGAGCTAAAATTAGCATGTTTAAAGTGATTTTCATGCTTCCAGGGGCTCGGGAAGTTAATTAAATACCATTTGGAGGCATTTAATGTTCGAGCAAAAACGGCTGATTTTCGACAAAAGAGATAACACCCCCCCATTACGTCATGCTTCAGAAATGTGGAAAATGGTCCGTTTTCAAATGTTTTATTTTTGAACGTCAGTTCACATTTGTAGGTGGATCATCAGTGTTAGAGCTAAAATTAGCATGTTTAAAGTGATTTTCATGCTTCCAGGGGCTCGGGAAGTTAATTAAATACCATTTGGAGGCATTTAATGTTCGAGCAAAAACGGCTGATTTTCGACAAAAGAGATAACACCCCCCCATTACGTCATGCTTCAGAAATGTGGAAAATGGTCCGTTTTCAAATGTTTTATTTTTGAACGTCAGTTCACATTTGTAGGTGGATCATCAGTGTTAGAGCTAAAATTAGCATGTTTAAAGTGATTTTCATGCTTCCAGGGGCCCAAAACACAAGATTTATGGAATGGTTAAAAGTGCATGAAAATGGCCAATTTACTCACTCTGAGTTCTCAAAAAGGGTTTCTTCACCCCGGGAAGTTAATTAAATACCATTTGGAGGCATTTAATGTTCGAGCAAAAACGGCTGATTTTCGACAAAAGAGATAACACCCCCCCATTACGTCATGCTTCAGAAATGTGGAAAATGGTCCGTTTTCAAATGTTTTATTTTTGAACGTCAGTTCACATTTGTAGGTGGATCATCAGTGTTAGAGCTAAAATTAGCATGTTTAAAGTGATTTTCATGCTTCCAGGGGCTCGGGAAGTTAATTAAATACCATTTGGAGGCATTTAATGTTCGAGCAAAAACGGCTGATTTTCGATAAAAGAGATAACACCCCCCCATTACGTCATGCTTCAGAAATGTGGAAAATGGTCCATTTTCAAATGTTTTATTTTTGAACGTCAGTTCACATTTGTAGGTGGATCATCAGTGTTAGAGCTAAAATTAGCATGTTTAAAGTGATTTTCATGCTTCCAGGGGCTCGGGAAGTTAATTAAATACCATTTGGAGGCATTTAATGTTCGAGCAAAAACGGCTGATTTTCGACAAAAGAGATAACACCCCCCCATTACGTCATGCTTCAGAAATGTGGAAAATGGTCCGTTTTCAAATGTTTTATTTTTGAACGTCAGTTCACATTTGTAGGTGGATCATCAGTGTTAGAGCTAAAATTAGCATGTTTAAAGTGATTTTCATGCTTCCAGGGGCTCGGGAAGTTAATTAAATACCATTTGGAGGCATTTAATGTTCGAGCAAAAACGGCTGATTTTCGACAAAAGAGATAACACCCCCCCATTACGTCATGCTTCAGAAATGTGGAAAATGGTCCGTTTTCAAATGTTTTATTTTTGAACGTCAGTTCACATTTGTAGGTGGATCATCAGTGTTAGAGCTAAAATTAGCATGTTTAAAGTGATTTTCATGCTTCCAGGGGCTCGGGAAGTTAATTAAATGCCATTTGGAGGCATTTAATGTTCAAGCAAAAACGGCTGATTTTCGACAAAAGAGATAACACCCCCCCATTACGTCATGCTTCAGAAATGTGGAAAATGGTCCGATTTCAAATGTTTTATTTTTGAACGTCAGTTCACATTTGTAGGTGGATCATCAGTGTTAGAGCTAAAATTAGCATGTTTAAAGTGATTTTCATGCTTCCAGGGGCTCGGGAAGTTAATTAAATACCATTTGGAGGCATTTAATGTTCGAGCAAAAACGGCTGATTTTCGACAAAAGAGATAACACCCCCCCATTACGTCATGCTTCAGAAATGTGGAAAATGGTCCGTTTTCAAATGTTTTATTTTTGAACGTCAGTTCACATTTGTAGGTGGATCATCAGTGTTAGAGCTAAAATTAGCATGTTTAAAGTGATTTTCATGCTTCCAGGGGCCCAAAACACAAGATTTATGGAATGGTTAAAAGTGCATGAAAATGGCCAATTTACTCACTCTGAGTTCTCAAAAAGGGTTTCTTCACCCCGGGAAGTTAATTAAATACCATTTGGAGGCATTTAATGTTCGAGCAAAAACGGCTGATTTTCGACAAAAGAGATAACACCCCCCCATTACGTCATGCTTCAGAAATGTGGAAAATGGTCCGTTTTCAAATGTTTTATTTTTGAACGTCAGTTCACATTTGTAGGTGGATCATCAGTGTTAGAGCTAAAATTAGCATGTTTAAAGTGATTTTCATGCTTCCAGGGGCTCGGGAAGTTAATTAAATACCATTTGGAGGCATTTAATGTTCGAGCAAAAACGGCTGATTTTCGACAAAAGAGATAACACCCCCCCATTACGTCATGCTTCAGAAATGTGGAAAATGGTCCGTTTTCAAATGTTTTATTTTTGAACGTCAGTTCACATTTGTAGGTGGATCATCAGTGTTAGAGCTAAAATTAGCATGTTTAAAGTGATTTTCATGCTTCCAGGGGCTCGGGAAGTTAATTAAATACCATTTGGAGGCATTTAATGTTCGAGCAAAAACGGCTGATTTTCGACAAAAGAGATAACACCCCCCCATTACGTCATGCTTCAGAAATGTGGAAAATGGTCCGTTTTCAAATGTTTTATTTTTGAACGTCAGTTCACATTTGTAGGTGGATCATCAGTGTTAGAGCTAAAATTAGCATGTTTAAAGTGATTTTCATGCTTCCAGGGGCTCGGGAAGTTAATTAAATACCATTTGGAGGCATTTAATGTTCGAGCAAAAACGGCTGATTTTCGACAAAAGAGATAACACCCCCCCATTACGTCATGCTTCAGAAATGTGGAAAATGGTCCGTTTTCAAATGTTTTATTTTTGAACGTCAGTTCACATTTGTAGGTGGATCATCAGTGTTAGAGCTAAAATTAGCATGTTTAAAGTGATTTTCATGCTTCCAGGGGCTCGGGAAGTTAATTAAATACCATTTGGAGGCATTTAATGTTCGAGCAAAAACGGCTGATTTTCGACAAAAGAGATAACACCCCCCCATTACGTCATGCTTCAGAAATGTGGAAAATGGTCCGTTTTCAAATGTTTTATTTTTGAACGTCAGTTCACATTTGTAGGTGGATCATCAGTGTTAGAGCTAAAATTAGCATGTTTAAAGTGATTTTCATGCTTCCAGGGGCCCAAAACACAAGATTTATGGAATGGTTAAAAGTGCATGAAAATGGCCAATTTACTCACTCTGAGTTCTCAAAAAGGGGTTCTTCACCCCGGGAAGTTCATTAAATACCATTTGGAGGCATTTAATGTTCGAGCAAAAACGGCTGATTTTCGACAAAAGAGATAACACCCCCCCATTACGTCATGCTTCAGAAATGTGGAAAATGGTCCGTTTTCAAATGTTTTATTTTTGAACGTCAGTTCACATTTGTAGGTGGATCATCAGTGTTAGAGCTAAAATTAGCATGTTTAAAGTGATTTTCATGCTTCCAGGGGCTCGGGAAGTTAATTAAATACCATTTGGAGGCATTTAATGTTCGAGCAAAAACGGCTGATTTTCGACAAAAGAGATAACACCCCCCCATTACGTCATGCTTCAGAAATGTGGAAAATGGTCCGTTTTCAAATGTTTTATTTTTGAACGTCAGTTCACATTTGTAGGTGGATCATCAGTGTTAGAGCTAAAATTAGCATGTTTAAAGTGATTTTCATGCTTCCAGGGGCTCGGGAAGTTAATTAAATACCATTTGGAGGCATTTAATGTTCGAGCAAAAACGGCTGATTTTCGACAAAAGAGATAACACCCCCCCATTACGTCATGCTTCAGAAATGTGGAAAATGGTCCGTTTTCAAATGTTTTATTTTTGAACGTCAGTTCACATTTGTAGGTGGATCATCAGTGTTAGAGCTAAAATTAGCATGTTTAAAGTGATTTTCATGCTTCCAGGGGCTCGGGAAGTTAATTAAATACCATTTGGAGGCATTTAATGTTCGAGCAAAAACGGCTGATTTTCGACAAAAGAGATAACACCCCCCCATTACGTCATGCTTCAGAAATGTGGAAAATGGTCCGTTTTCAAATGTTTTATTTTTGAACGTCAGTTCACATTTGTAGGTGGATCATCAGTGTTAGAGCTAAAATTAGCATGTTTAAAGTGATTTTCATGCTTCCAGGGGCCCAAAACACAAGATTTATGGAATGGTTAAAAGTGCATGAAAATGGCCAATTTACTCACTCTGAGTTCTCAAAAAGGGTTTCTTCACCCCGGGAAGTTAATTAAATACCATTTGGAGGCATTTAATGTTCGAGCAAAAACGGCTGATTTTCGACAAAAGAGATAACACCCCCCCATTACGTCATGCTTCAGAAATGTGGAAAATGGTCCGTTTTCAAATGTTTTATTTTTGAACGTCAGTTCACATTTGTAGGTGGATCATCAGTGTTAGAGCTAAAATTAGCATGTTTAAAGTGATTTTCATGCTTCCAGGGGCTCGGGAAGTTAATTAAATACCATTTGGAGGCATTTAATGTTCGAGCAAAAACGGCTGATTTTCGACAAAAGAGATAACACCCCCCCATTACGTCATGCTTCAGAAATGTGGAAAATGGTCCGTTTTCAAATGTTTTATTTTTGAACGTCAGTTCACATTTGTAGGTGGATCATCAGTGTTAGAGCTAAAATTAGCATGTTTAAAGTGATTTTCATGCTTCCAGGGGCTCGGGAAGTTAATTAAATACCATTTGGAGGCATTTAATGTTCGAGCAAAAACGGCTGATTTTCGACAAAAGAGATAACACCCCCCCATTACGTCATGCTTCAGAAATGTGGAAAATGGTCCGTTTTCAAATGTTTTATTTTTGAACGTCAGTTCACATTTGTAGGTGGATCATCAGTGTTAGAGCTAAAATTAGCATGTTTAAAGTGATTTTCATGCTTCCAGGGGCTCGGGAAGTTAATTAAATACCATTTGGAGGCATTTAATGTTCGAGCAAAAACGGCTGATTTTCGACAAAAGAGATAACACCCCCCCATTACGTCATGCTTCAGAAATGTGGAAAATGGTCCGTTTTCAAATGTTTTATTTTTGAACGTCAGTTCACATTTGTAGGTGGATCATCAGTGTTAGAGCTAAAATTAGCATGTTTAAAGTGATTTTCATGCTTCCAGGGGCTCGGGAAGTTAATTAAATACCATTTGGAGGCATTTAATGTTCGAGCAAAAACGGCTGATTTTCGACAAAAGAGATAACACCCCCCCATTACGTCATGCTTCAGAAATGTGGAAAATGGTCCGTTTTCAAATGTTTTATTTTTGAACGTCAGTTCACATTTGTAGGTGGATCATCAGTGTTAGAGCTAAAATTAGCATGTTTAAAGTGATTTTCATGCTTCCAGGGGCCCAAAACACAAGATTTATGGAATGGTTAAAAGTGCATGAAAATGGCCAATTTACTCACTCTGAGTTCTCAAAAAGGGGTTCTTCACCCCGGGAAGTTAATTAAATACCATTTGGAGGCATTTAATGTTCGAGCAAAAACGGCTGATTTTCGACAAAAGAGATAACACCCCCCCATTACGTCATGCTTCAGAAATGTGGAAAATGGTCTGTTTTCAAATGTTTTATTTTTGAACGTCAGTTCACATTTGTAGGTGGATCATCAGTGTTAGAGCTAAAATTAGCATGTTTAAAGTGATTTTCATGCTTCCAGGGGCTCGGGAAGTTAATTAAATACCATTTGGAGGCATTTAATGTTCGAGCAAAAACGGCTGATTTTCGACAAAAGAGATAACACCCCCCCATTACGTCATGCTTCAGAAATGTGGAAAATGGTCCGTTTTCAAATGTTTTATTTTTGAACGTCAGTTCACATTTGTAGGTGGATCATCAGTGTTAGAGCTAAAATTAGCATGTTTAAAGTGATTTTCATGCTTCCAGGGGCTCGGGAAGTTAATTAAATACCATTTGGAGGCATTTAATGTTCGAGCAAAAACGGCTGATTTTCGACAAAAGAGATAACACCCCCCCATTACGTCATGCTTCAGAAATGTGGAAAATGGTCCGTTTTCAAATGTTTTATTTTTGAACGTCAGTTCACATTTGTAGGTGGATCATCAGTGTTAGAGCTAAAATTAGCATGTTTAAAGTGATTTTCATGCTTCCAGGGGCTCGGGAAGTTAATTAAATACCATTTGGAGGCATTTAATGTTCGAGCAAAAACGGCTGATTTTCGACAAAAGAGATAACACCCCCCCATTACGTCATGCTTCAGAAATGTGGAAAATGGTCCGTTTTCAAATGTTTTATTTTTGAACGTCAGTTCACATTTGTAGGTGGATCATCAGTGTTAGAGCTAAAATTAGCATGTTTAAAGTGATTTTCATGCTTCCAGGGGCCCAAAACACAAGATTTATGGAATGGTTAAAAGTGCATGAAAATGGCCAATTTACTCACTCTGAGTTCTCAAAAAGGGTTTCTTCACCCCGGGAAGTTAATTAAATACCATTTGGAGGCATTTAATGTTCGAGCAAAAACGGCTGATTTTCGACAAAAGAGATAACACCCCCCCATTACGTCATGCTTCAGAAATGTGGAAAATGGTCCGTTTTCAAATGTTTTATTTTTGAACGTCAGTTCACATTTGTAGGTGGATCATCAGTGTTAGAGCTAAAATTAGCATGTTTAAAGTGATTTTCATGCTTCCAGGGGCTCGGGAAGTTAATTAAATACCATTTGGAGGCATTTAATGTTCGAGCAAAAACGGCTGATTTTCGATAAAAGAGATAACACCCCCCCATTACGTCATGCTTCAGAAATGTGGAAAATGGTCCATTTTCAAATGTTTTATTTTTGAACGTCAGTTCACATTTGTAGGTGGATCATCAGTGTTAGAGCTAAAATTAGCATGTTTAAAGTGATTTTCATGCTTCCAGGGGCTCGGGAAGTTAATTAAATACCATTTGGAGGCATTTAATGTTCGAGCAAAAACGGCTGATTTTCGACAAAAGAGATAACACCCCCCCATTACGTCATGCTTCAGAAATGTGGAAAATGGTCCGTTTTCAAATGTTTTATTTTTGAACGTCAGTTCACATTTGTAGGTGGATCATCAGTGTTAGAGCTAAAATTAGCATGTTTAAAGTGATTTTCATGCTTCCAGGGGCTCGGGAAGTTAATTAAATACCATTTGGAGGCATTTAATGTTCGAGCAAAAACGGCTGATTTTCGACAAAAGAGATAACACCCCCCCATTACGTCATGCTTCAGAAATGTGGAAAATGGTCCGTTTTCAAATGTTTTATTTTTGAACGTCAGTTCACATTTGTAGGTGGATCATCAGTGTTAGAGCTAAAATTAGCATGTTTAAAGTGATTTTCATGCTTCCAGGGGCTCGGGAAGTTAATTAAATGCCATTTGGAGGCATTTAATGTTCAAGCAAAAACGGCTGATTTTCGACAAAAGAGATAACACCCCCCCATTACGTCATGCTTCAGAAATGTGGAAAATGGCCCGATTTCAAATGTTTTATTTTTGAACGTCAGTTCACATTTGTAGGTGGATCATCAGTGTTAGAGCTAAAATTAGCATGTTTAAAGTGATTTTCATGCTTCCAGGGGCTCGGGAAGTTAATTAAATACCATTTGGAGGCATTTAATGTTCGAGCAAAAACGGCTGATTTTCGACAAAAGAGATAACACCCCCCCATTACGTCATGCTTCAGAAATGTGGAAAATGGTCCGTTTTCAAATGTTTTATTTTTGAACGTCAGTTCACATTTGTAGGTGGATCATCAGTGTTAGAGCTAAAATTAGCATGTTTAAAGTGATTTTCATGCTTCCAGGGGCCCAAAACACAAGATTTATGGAATGGTTAAAAGTGCATGAAAATGGCCAATTTACTCACTCTGAGTTCTCAAAAAGGGTTTCTTCACCCCGGGAAGTTAATTAAATACCATTTGGAGGCATTTAATGTTCGAGCAAAAACGGCTGATTTTCGACAAAAGAGATAACACCCCCCCATTACGTCATGCTTCAGAAATGTGGAAAATGGTCCGTTTTCAAATGTTTTATTTTTGAACGTCAGTTCACATTTGTAGGTGGATCATCAGTGTTAGAGCTAAAATTAGCATGTTTAAAGTGATTTTCATGCTTCCAGGGGCTCGGGAAGTTAATTAAATACCATTTGGAGGCATTTAATGTTCGAGCAAAAACGGCTGATTTTCGACAAAAGAGATAACACCCCCCCATTACGTCATGCTTCAGAAATGTGGAAAATGGTCCGTTTTCAAATGTTTTATTTTTGAACGTCAGTTCACATTTGTAGGTGGATCATCAGTGTTAGAGCTAAAATTAGCATGTTTAAAGTGATTTTCATGCTTCCAGGGGCTCGGGAAGTTAATTAAATACCATTTGGAGGCATTTAATGTTCGAGCAAAAACGGCTGATTTTCGACAAAAGAGATAACACCCCCCATTACGTCATGCTTCAGAAATGTGGAAAATGGTCCGTTTTCAAATTGTTTTATTTTTGAACGTCAGTTCACATTTGTAGGTGGATCATCAGTGTTAGAGCTAAAATTAGCATGTTTAAAGTGATTTTCATGCTTCCAGGGGCTCGGGAAGTTAATTAAATACCATTTGGAGGCATTTAATGTTCGAGCAAAAACGGCTGATTTTCGACAAAAGAGATAACACCCCCCCATTAACGTCATGCTTCAGAAATGTGGAAAATGGTCCGTTTTCAAAATGTTTTATTTTGAACGTCAGTTCACATTTGTAGGTGGATCATCAGTGTTAGAGCTAAAAATTAGCATGTTTAAAGTGATTTTCATGCTTCCAGGGGCTCGGGAAGTTAATTAAATACCATTTGGAGGCATTTAATGTTCGAGCAAAACGGCTGATTTTCGACAAAAGAGATAACACCCCCCCATTACGTCATGCTTCAGAAATGTGGAAAATGGTCCGTTTTCAAATGTTTTATTTTTGAACGTAGTTCACATTTGTAGGTGGATCATCAGTGTTAGAGCTAAAATTAGCATGTTTAAAGTGATTTTCATGCTTCCAGGGGCTCGGGAAGTTAATTAAATACCATTTGGAGGCATTTAATGTTCGAGCAAAAACGGCTGATTTTCGACAAAAGAGATAACACCCCCCCATTACGTCATGCTTCAGAAATGTGGAAAAATGGTCCGTTTTCAAATGTTTTATTTTTGAACGTCAGTTCACATTTGTAGGTGGATCATCAGTGTTAGAGCTAAAATTAGCATGTTTAAAGTGATTTTCATGCTTCCAGGGGCTCGGGAAGTTAATTAAATACCATTTGGAGGCATTTAATGTTCGAGCAAAAACGGATGATTTTCGACAAAAGAGATAACACCCCCCCATTACGTCATGCTTCAGAAATGTGGAAAAATGGTCCGTTTTCAAATGTTTTATTTTTGAACGTCAGTTCACATTTGTAGGTGGATCATCTGTGTTAGAGCTAAAATTAGCATGTTTAAAGTGATTTTCATGCTTCCAGGGGCTCGGGAAGTTAATTAAATACCATTTGGAGGCATTTAATGTTCGAGCAAAAACGGCTGATTTTCGACAAAAGAGATAACACCCCCCATTACGTCATGCTTCAGAAATGTGGAAAATGGTCCGTTTTCAAATGTTTTATTTTTGAACGTCAGTTCACATTTGTAGGTGGATCATCAGTGTTAGAGCTAAAATTAGCATGTTTAAAGTGATTTTCATGCTTCCAGGGCTCGGGAAGTTAATTAAATACCATTTGGAGGCATTTAATGTTCGAGCAAAAACGGCTGATTTTCGACAAAAAGAGATAACACCCCCCCATTACGTCATGCTTCAGAAATGTGGAAAATGGTCCGTTTTCAAATGTTTTATTTTTGAACGTCAGTTCACATTTGTAGGTGGATCATCAGTGGTTAGAGCTAAAATTAGCATGTTTAAAGTGATTTTCATGCTTCCAGGGGCCCAAAACACAAGATTTATGGAATGGTTAAAAGTGCATGAAAATGGCCAATTTACTCACTCTGAGTTCTCAAAAAGGGTTTCTTCACCCCGGGAAGTTAATTAAATACCATTTGGAGGCATTTAATGTTCGAGCAAAAACGGCTGATTTTCGACAAAAGAGATAACACCCCCCCATTACGTCATGCTTCAGAAATGTGGAAAATGGTCCGTTTTCAAATGTTTTATTTTTGAACGTCAGTTCACATTTGTAGGTGGATCATCAGTGTTAGATCAAATTAGCATGTTTAAAGTGATTTTCATGCTTCCAGGGGCCCAAAACACAAGATTTATGGAATGGTTAAAAGTGCATGAAAATGGCCAATTTACTCACTCTGAGTTCTCAAAAAGGGTTTCTTCACCCCGGGAAGTTAATTAAATACCATTTGGAGGCATTTAATGTTCGAGCAAAAACGGCTGATTTTCGACAAAAGAGATAACACCCCCCCATTACGTCATGCTTCAGAAATGTGGAAAATGGTCCGTTTTCAAATGTTTTATTTTTGAACGTCAGTTCACATTTGTAGGTGGATCATCAGTGTTAGAGCTAAAATTAGCATGTTTAAAGTGATTTTCATGCTTCCAGGGGCTCGGGAAGTTAATTAAATACCATTTGGAGGCATTTAATGTTCGAGCAAAAACGGCTGATTTTCGACAAAAGAGATAACACCCCCCCATTACGTCATGCTTCAGAAATGTGGAAAATGGTCCGTTTTCAAATGTTTTATTTTTGAACGTCAGTTCACATTTGTAGGTGGATCATCAGTGTTAGAGCTAAAATTAGCATGTTTAAAGTGATTTTCATGCTTCCAGGGGCCCAAAACACAAGATTTATGGAATGGTTAAAAGTGCATGAAAATGGCCAATTTACTCACTCTGAGTTCTCAAAAAGGGTTTCTTCACCCCGGGAAGTTAATTAAATACCATTTGGAGGCATTTAATGTTCGAGCAAAAACGCTGATTTTCGACAAAAGAGATAACATCCCCCCATTACGTCATGCTTCAGAAATGTGGAAAATGGTCCGTTTTCAAATGTTTTATTTTTGAACGTCAGTTCACATTTGTAGGTGGATCATCAGTGTTAGAGCTAAAATTAGCATGTTTAAAGTGATTTTCATGCTTCCAGGGGCTCGGGAAGTTAATTAAATACCATTTGGAGGCATTTAATGTTCGAGCAAAAACGGCTGATTTTCGACAAAAGAGATAACACCCCCCCATTACGTCATGCTTCAGAAATGTGTAAAATGGTCCGTTTTCAAATGTTTTATTTTTGAACGTCAGTTCACATTTGTAGGTGGATCATCAGTGTTAGAGCTAAAATTAGCATGTTTAAAGTGATTTTCATGCTTCCAGGGGCTCGGGAAGTTAATTAAATACCATTTGGAGGCATTTAATGTTCGAGCAAAAACGGCTGATTTTCGACAAAAGAGATAACACCCCCCCATTACGTCATGCTTCAGAAATGTGGAAAATGGTCCGTTTTCAAATGTTTTATTTTTGAACGTCAGTTCACATTTGTAGGTGGATCATCAGTTTTAGAGCTAAAATTAGCATGTTTAAAGTGATTTTCATGCTTCCAGGGGCCCAAAACACAAGATTTATGGAATGGTTAAAAGTGCATGAAAATGGCCAATTTACTCACTCTGAGTTCTCAAAAAGGGTTTCTTCACCCCGGGAAGTTAATTAAATACCATTTGGAGGCATTTAATGTTCGAGCAAAAACGGCTGATTTTCGACAAAAGAGATAACACCCCCCCATTACGTCATGCTTCAGAAATGTGGAAAATGGTCCGTTTTCAAATGTTTTATTTTTGAACGTCAGTTCACATTTGTAGGTGGATCATCAGTGTTAGAGCTAAAATTAGCATGTTTAAAGTGATTTTCATGCTTCCAGGGGCCCAAAACACAAGATTTATGGAATGGTTAAAAGTGCATGAAAATGGCCAATTTACTCACTCTGAGTTCTCAAAAAGGGTTTCTTCACCCCGGGAAGTTAATTAAATACCATTTGGAGGCATTTAATGTTCGAGCAAAAACGGCTGATTTTCGACAAAAGAGATAACACCCCCCCATTACGTCATGCTTCAGAAATGTGGAAAATGGTCCGTTTTCAAATGTTTTATTTTTGAACGTCAGTTCACATTTGTAGGTGGATCATCAGTGTTAGAGCTAAAATTAGCATGTTTAAAGTGATTTTCATACTTCCAGGGACTCGGGAAGTTAATTAAATACCATTTGGAGGCATTTAATGTTCGAGCAAAAACGGCTGATTTTCGACAAAAGAGATAACACCCCCCCATTACGTCATGCTTCAGAAATGTGGAAAATGGTCCGTTTTCAAATGTTTTATTTTTGAACGTCAGTTCACATTTGTAGGTGGATCATCAGTGTTAGAGCTAAAATTAGCATGTTTAAAGTGATTTTCATGCTTCCAGGGGCTCGGGAAGTTAATTAAATACCATTTGGAGGCATTTAATGTTCGAGCAAAAACGGCTGATTTTCGACAAAAGAGATAACACCCCCCCATTACGTCATGCTTCAGAAATGTGGAAAATGGTCCGTTTTCAAATGTTTTATTTTTGAACGTCAGTTCACATTTGTAGGTGGATCATCAGTGTTAGAGCTAAAATTAGCATGTTTAAAGTGATTTTCATGCTTCCAGGGGCCCAAAACACAAGATTTATGGAATGGTTAAAAGTGCATGAAAATGGCCAATTTACTCACTCTGAGTTCTCAAAAAGGGTTTCTTCACCCCGGGAAGTTAATTAAATACCATTTGGAGGCATTTAATGTTCGAGCAAAAACGGCTGATTTTCGACAAAAGAGATAACACCCCCCCATTACGTCATGCTTCAGAAATGTGGAAAATGGTCCGTTTTCAAATGTTTTATTTTTGAACGTCAGTTCACATTTGTAGGTGGATCATCAGTGTTAGAGCTAAAATTAGCATGTTTAAAGTGATTTTCATGCTTCCAGGGGCTCGGGAAGTTAATTAAATACCATTTGGAGGCATTTAATGTTCGAGCAAAAACGGCTGATTTTCGACAAAAGAGATAACACCCCCCCATTACGTCATGCTTCAGAAATGTGGAAAATGGTCCGTTTTCAAATGTTTTATTTTTGAACGTCAGTTCACATTTGTAGGTGGATCATCAGTGTTAGAGCTAAAATTAGCATGTTTAAAGTGATTTTCATGCTTCCAGGGGCTCGGGAAGTTAATTAAATACCATTTGGAGGCATTTAATGTTCGAGCAAAAACGGCTGATTTTCGACAAAAGAGATAACACCCCCCCATTACGTCATGCTTCAGAAATGTGGAAAATGGTCCGTTTTCAAATGTTTTATTTTTGAACGTCAGTTCACATTTGTAGGTGGATCATCAGTGTTAGAGCTAAAATTAGCATGTTTAAAGTGATTTTCATGCTTCCAGGGGCTCGGGAACTTAATTAAATACCATTTGGAGGCATTTAATGTTCGAGCAAAAACGGCTGATTTTCGACAAAAGAGATAACACCCCCCCATTACGTCATGCTTCAGAAATGTGGAAAATGGTCCGTTTTCAAATGTTTTATTTTTGAACGTCAGTTCACATTTGTAGGTGGATCATCAGTGTTAGAGCTAAAATTAGCATGTTTAAAGTGATTTTCATGCTTCCAGGGGCTCGGGAAGTTAATTCAATACCATTTGGAGGCATTTAATGTTCGAGCAAAAACGGCTGATTTTCGACAAAAGAGATAACACCCCCCCATTACGTCATGCTTCAGAAATGTGGAAAATGGTCAGTTTTCAAATGTTTCATTTTTGAACGTCAGTTCACATTTGTAGGTGGATCATCAGTGTTAGAGCTAAAATTAGCATGTTTAAAGTGATTTTCATGCTTCCAGGGGCTCGGGAAGTTAATTAAATACCATTTGGAGGCATTTAATGTTCGAGCAAAAACGGCTGATTTTCGACAAAAGAGATAACACCCCCCCATTACGTCATGCTTCAGAAATGTGGAAAATGGTCCGTTTTCAAATGTTTTATTTTTGAACGTCAGTTCACATTTGTAGGTGGATCATCAGTGTTAGAGCTAAAATTAGCATGTTTAAAGTGATTTTCATGCTTCCAGGGGCTCGGGAAGTTAATTAAATACCATTTGGAGGCATTTAATGTTCGAGCAAAAACGGCTGATTTTCGACAAAAGAGATAACACCCCCCCATTACGTCATGCTTCAGAAATGTGGAAAATGGTCCGTTTTCAAATGTTTTATTTTTAAACGTCAGTTCACATTTGTAGGTGGATCATCAGTGTTAGAGCTAAAATTAGCATGTTTAAAGTGATTTTCATGCTTCCAGGGGCTCGGGAAGTTAATTAAATACCATTTGGAGGCATTTAATGTTCGAGCAAAAACGGCTGATTTTCGACAAAAGAGATAACACCCCCCCATTACGTCATGCTTCAGAAATGTGGAAAATGGTCCGTTTTCAAATGTTTTATTTTTGAACGTCAGTTCACATTTGTAGGTGGATCATCAGTGTTAGAGCTAAAATTAGCATGTTTAAAGTGATTTTCATGCTTCCAGGGGCTCGGGAAGTTAATTAAATACCATTTGGAGGCATTTAATGTTCGAGCAAAAACGGCTGATTTTCGACAAAAGAGATAACACCCCCCCATTACGTCATGCTTCAGAAATGTGGAAAATGGTCCGTTTTCAAATGTTTTATTTTTGAACGTCAGTTCACATTTGTAGGTGGATCATCAGTGTTAGAGCTAAAATTAGCATGTTTAAAGTGATTTTCATGCTTCCAGGGGCTCGGGAAGTTAATTAAATACCATTTGGAGGCATTTAATGTTCGAGCAAAAACGGCTGATTTTCGACAAAAGAGATAACACCCCCCCATTACGTCATGCTTCAGAAATGTGGAAAATGGTCCGTTTTCAAATGTTTTATTTTTGAACGTCAGTTCACATTTGTAGGTGGATCATCAGTGTTAGAGCTAAAATTAGCATGTTTAAAGTGATTTTCATGCTTCCAGGGGCTCGGGAAGTTAATTAAATACCATTTGGAGGCATTTAATGTTCGAGCAAAAACGGCTGATTTTCGACAAAAGAGATAACACCCCCCCATTACGTCATGCTTCAGAAATGTGGAAAATGGTCCGTTTTCAAATGTTTTATTTTTGAACGTCAGTTCACATTTGTAGGTGGATCATCAGTGTTAGAGCTAAAATTAGCATGTTTAAAGTGATTTTCATGCTTCCAGGGGCCCAAAACACAAGATTTATGGAATGGTTAAAAGTGCATGAAAATGGCCAATTTACTCACTCTGAGTTCTCAAAAAGGGTTTCTTCACCCCGGGAAGTTAATTAAATACCATTTGGAGGCATTTAATGTTCGAGCAAAAACGGCTGATTTTCGACAAAAGAGATAACACCCCCCCATTACGTCATGCTTCAGAAATGTGGAAAATGGTCCGTTTTCAAATGTTTTATTTTTGAACGTCAGTTCACATTTGTAGGTGGATCATCAGTGTTAGAGCTAAAATTAGCATGTTTAAAGTGATTTTCATGCTTCCAGGGGCCCAAAACACAAGATTTATGGAATGGTTAAAAGTGCATGAAAATGGCCAATTTACTCACTCTGAGTTCTCAAAAAGGGTTTCTTCACCCCGGGAAGTTAATTAAATACCATTTGGAGGCATTTAATGTTCGAGCAAAAACGGCTGATTTTCGACAAAAGAGATAACACCCCCCCATTACGTCATGCTTCAGAAATGTGGAAAATGGTCCGTTTTCAAATGTTTTATTTTTGAACGTCAGTTCACATTTGTAGGTGGATCATCAGTGTTAGAGCTAAAATTAGCATGTTTAAAGTGATTTTCATGCTTCCAGGGGCTCGGGAAGTTAATTAAATACCATTTGGAGGCATTTAATGTTCGAGCAAAAACGGCTGATTTTCGACAAAAGAGATAACACCCCCCCATTACGTCATGCTTCAGAAATGTGGAAAATGGTCCGTTTTCAAATGTTTTATTTTTGAACGTCAGTTCACATTTGTAGGTGGATCATCAGTGTTAGAGCTAAAATTAGCATGTTTAAAGTGATTTTCATGCTTCCAGGGGCTCGGGAAGTTAATTAAATACCATTTGGAGGCATTTAATGTTCGAGCAAAAACGGCTGATTTTCGACAAAAGAGATAACACCCCCCCCATTACGTCATGCTTCAGAAATGTGGAAAATGGTCCGTTTTCAAATGTTTTATTTTTGAACGTCAGTTCTCATTTGTAGGTGGATCATCAGTGTTAGAGCTAAAATTAGCATGTTTAAAGTGATTTTCATGCTTCCAGGGGCCCAAAACACAAGATTTATGGAATGGTTAAAAGTGCATGAAAATGGCCAATTTACTCACTCTGAGTTCTCAAAAAGGGTTTCTTCACCCCGGGAAGTTAATTAAATACCATTTGGAGGCATTTAATGTTCGAGCAAAAACGGCTGATTTTCGACAAAAGAGATAACACCCCCCCATTACGTCATGCTTCAGAAATGTCGAAAATGGTCCGTTTTCAAATGTTTTATTTTTGAACGTCAGTTCACATTTGTAGGTGGATCATCAGTGTTAGAGCTAAAATTAGCATGTTTAAAGTGATTTTCATGCTTCCAGGGGCTCGGGAAGTTAATTAAATACCATTTGGAGGCATTTAATGTTCGAGCAAAAACGGCTGATTTTCGACAAAAGAGATAACACCCCCCCATTACGTCATGCTTCAGAAATGTGGAAAATGGTCCGTTTTCAAATGTTTTATTTTTGAACGTCAGTTCACATTTGTAGGTGGATCATCAGTGTTAGAGCTAAAATTAGCATGTTTAAAGTGATTTTCATGCTTCCAGGGGCTCGGGAAGTTAATTAAATACCATTTGGAGGCATTTAATGTTCGAGCAAAAACGGCTGATTTTCGACAAAAGAGATAACACCCCCCCATTACGTCATGCTTCAGAAATGTGGAAAATGGTCCGTTTTCAAATGTTTTATTTTTGAACGTCAGTTCACATTTGTAGGTGGATCATCAGTGTTAGAGCTAAAATTAGCATGTTTAAAGTGATTTTCATGCTTCCAGGGGCTCGGGAAGTTAATTAAATACCATTTGGAGGCATTTAATGTTCGAGCAAAAATGGCTGATTTTCGACAAAAGAGATAACACCCCCCCATTAGGTCATGCTTCAGAAATGTGGAAAATGGTCCGTTTTCAAATGTTTTATTTTTGAACGTCAGTTCACATTTGTAGGTGGATCATCAGTGTTAGAGCTAAAATTAGCATGTTTAAAGTGATTTTCATGCTTCCAGGGGCTCGGGAAGTTAATTAAATACCATTTGGAGGCATTTAATGTTCGAGCAAAAACGGCTGATTTTCGACAAAAGAGATAACACCCCCCCATTACGTCATGCTTCAGAAATGTGGAAAATGGTCCGTTTTCAAATGTTTTATTTTTGAACGTCAGTTCACATTTGTAGGTGGATCATCAGTGTTAGAGCTAAAATTAGCATGTTTAAAGTGATTTTCATGCTTCCAGGGGCCCAAAACACAAGATTTATGGAATGGTTAAAAGTGCATGAAAATGGCCAATTTACTCACTCTGAGTTCTCAAAAAGGGTTTCTTCACCCCGGGAAGTTAATTAAATACCATTTGGAGGCATTTAATGTTCGAGCAAAAACGGCTGATTTTCGACAAAAGAGATAACACCCCCCCATTACGTCATGCTTCAGAAATGTGGAAAATGGTCCGTTTTCAAATGTTTTATTTTTGAACGTCAGTTCACATTTGTAGGTGGATCATCAGTGTTAGAGCTAAAATTAGCATGTTTAAAGTGATTTTCATGCTTCCAGGGGCTCGGGAAGTTAATTAAATACCATTTGGAGGCATTTAATGTTCGAGCAAAAACGGCTGATTTTCGACAAAAGAGATAACACCCCCCCATTAGGTCATGCTTCA
This sequence comes from Lissotriton vulgaris, assembly GCF_964263255.1. Classification (NCBI taxonomy): domain Eukaryota; kingdom Metazoa; phylum Chordata; class Amphibia; order Caudata; family Salamandridae; genus Lissotriton; species Lissotriton vulgaris. The sequence goes on along the minus strand of NW_028250949.1, from coordinate 15,037 downwards.
GAAATGTGGAAAATGGTCCGTTTTCAAATGTTTTATTTTTGAACGTCAGTTCACATTTGTAGGTGGATCATCAGTGTTAGAGCTAAAATTAGCATGTTTAAAGTGATTTTCATGCTTCCAGGGGCTCGGGAAGTTAATTAAATACCATTTGGAGGCATTTAATGTTCGAGCAAAAACGGCTGATTTTCGACAAAAGAGATAACACCCCCCCATTACGTCATGCTTCAGAAATGTGGAAAATGGTCCGTTTTCAAATGTTTTATTTTTGAACGTCAGTTCACATTTGTAGGTGGATCATCAGTGTTAGAGCTAAAATTAGCATGTTTAAAGTGATTTTCATGCTTCCAGGGGCTCGGGAAGTTAATTAAATACCATTTGGAGGCATTTAATGTTCGAGCAAAAACGGCTGATTCTCGACAAAAGAGATAACACCCCCCCATTACGTCATGCTTCAGAAATGTGGAAAATGGTCCGTTTTCAAATGTTTTATTTTTGAACGTCAGTTCACATTTGTAGGTGGATCATCAGTGTTAGAGCTAAAATTAGCATGTTTAAAGTGATTTTCATGCTTCCAGGGGCCCAAAACACAAGATTTATGGAATGGTTAAAAGTGCATGAAAATGGCCAATTTACTCACTCTGAGTTCTCAAAAAGGGTTTCTTCACCCCGGGAAGTTAATTAAATACCATTTGGAGGCATTTAATGTTCGAGCAAAAACGGCTGATTTTCGACAAAAGAGATAACACCCCCCCATTACGTCATGCTTCAGAAATGTGGAAAATGGTCCGTTTTCAAATGTTTTATTTTTGAACGTCAGTTCACATTTGTAGGTGGATCATCAGTGTTAGAGCTAAAATTAGCATGTTTAAAGTGATTTTCATGCTTCCAGGGGCTCGGGAAGTTAATTAAATACCATTTGGAGGCATTTAATGTTCGAGCAAAAACGGCTGATTTTCGACAAAAGAGATAACACCCCCCATTACGTCATGCTTCAGAAATGTGGAAAATGGTCCGTTTTCAAATGTTTTATTTTTGAACGTCAGTTCACATTTGTAGGTGGATCATCAGTGTTAGAGCTAAAATTAGCATGTTTAAAGTGATTTTCATGCTTCCAGGGGCTCGGGAAGTTAATTAAATACCATTTGGAGGCATTTAATGTTCGAGCAAAAACGGCTGATTTTCGACAAAAGAGATAACACCCCCCCATTACGTCATGCTTCAGAAATGTGGAAAATGGTCCGTTTTCAAATGTTTTATTTTTGAACGTCAGTTCACATTTGTAGGTGGATCATCAGTGTTAGAGCTAAAATTAGCATGTTTAAAGTGATTTTCATGCTTCCAGGGGCCCAAAACACAAGATTTATGGAATGGTTAAAAGTGCATGAAAATGGCCAATTTACTCACTCTGAGTTCTCAAAAAGGGTTTCTTCACCCCGGGAAGTTAATTAAATACCATTTGGAGGCATTTAATGTTCGAGCAAAAACGGCTGATTTTCGACAAAAGAGATAACACCCCCCCATTACGTCATGCTTCAGAAATGTGGAAAATGGTCCGTTTTCAAATGTTTTATTTTTGAACGTCAGTTCACATTTGTAGGTGGATCATCAGTGTTAGAGCTAAAATTAGCATGTTTAAAGTGATTTTCATGCTTCCAGGGGCTCGGGAAGTTAATTAAATACCATTTGGAGGCATTTAATGTTCGAGCAAAAACGGCTGATTTTCGACAAAAGAGATAACACCCCCCCATTACGTCATGCTTCAGAAATGTGGAAAATGGTCCGTTTTCAAATGTTTTATTTTTGAACGTCAGTTCACATTTGTAGGTCGATCATCAGTGTTAGAGCTAAAATTAGCATGTTTAAAGTGATTTTCATGCTTCCAGGGGCTCGGGAAGTTAATTAAATACCATTTGGAGGCATTTAATGTTCGAGCAAAAACGGCTGATTTTCGACAAAAGAGATAACACCCCCCCATTACGTCATGCTTCAGAAATGTGGAAAATGGTCCGTTTTCAAATGTTTTATTTTTGAACGTCAGTTCACATTTGTAGGTGGATCATCAGTGTTAGAGCTAAAATTAGCATGTTTAAAGTGATTTTCATGCTTCCAGGGGCCCAAAACACAAGATTTATGGAATGGTTAAAAGTGCATGAAAATGGCCAATTTACTCACTCTGAGTTCTCAAAAAGGGTTTCTTCACCCCGGGAAGTTAATTAAATACCATTTGGAGGCATTTAATGTTCGAGCAAAAACGGCTGATTTTCGACAAAAGAGATAACACCCCCCCATTACGTCATGCTTCAGAAATGTGGAAAATGGTCCGTTTTCAAATGTTTTATTTTTGAACGTCAGTTCACATTTGTAGGTGGATCATCAGTGTTAGAGCTAAAATTAGCATGTTTAAAGTGATTTTCATGCTTCCAGGGGCTCGGGAAGTTAATTAAATACCATTTGGAGGCATTTAATGTTCGAGCAAAAACGGCTGATTTTCGACAAAAGAGATAACACCCCCCCATTACGTCATGCTTCAGAAATGTGGAAAATGGTCCGTTTTCAAATGTTTTATTTTTGAACGTCAGTTCACATTTGTAGGTGGATCATCAGTGTTAGAGCTAAAATTAGCATGTTTAAAGTGATTTTCATGCTTCCAGGGGCCCAAAACACAAGATTTATGGAATGGTTAAAAGTGCATGAAAATGGCCAATTTACTCACTCTGAGTTCTCAAAAAGGGTTTCTTCACCCCGGGAAGTTAATTAAATACCATTTGGAGGCATTTAATGTTCGAGCAAAAACGGCTGATTTTCGACAAAAGAGATAACACCCCCCCATTACGTCATGCTTCAGAAATGTGGAAAATGGTCCGTTTTCAAATGTTTTATTTTTGAACGTCAGTTCACATTTGTAGGTGGATCATCAGTGTTAGAGCTAAAATTTGCATGTTTAAAGTGATTTTCATGCTTCCAGGGGCTCGGGAAGTTAATTAAATACCATTTGGAGGCATTTAATGTTCGAGCAAAAACGGCTGATTTTCGACAAAAGAGATAACACCCCCCCATTACGTCATGCTTCAGAAATGTGGAAAATGGTCCGTTTTCAAATGTTTTATTTTTGAACGTCAGTTCACATTTGTAGGTGGATCATCAGTGTTAGAGCTAAAATTAGCATGTTTAAAGTGATTTTCATGCTTCCAGGGGCTCGGGAAGTTAATTAAATACCATTTGGAGGCATTTAATGTTCGAGCAAAAACGGCTGATTTTCGACAAAAGAGATAACACCCCCCCATTACGTCATGCTTCAGAAATGTGGAAAATGGTCCGTTTTCAAATGTTTTATTTTTGAACGTCAGTTCACATTTGTAGGTGGATCATCAGTGTTAGAGCTAAAATTAGCATGTTTAAAGTGATTTTCATGCTTCCAGGGGCCCAAAACACAAGATTTATGGAATGGTTAAAAGTGCATGAAAATGGCCAATTTACTCACTCTGAGTTCTCAAAAAGGGTTTCTTCACCCCGGGAAGTTAATTAAATACCATTTGGAGGCATTTAATGTTCGAGCAAAAACTGCTGATTTTCGACAAAAGAGATAACACCCCCCCCATTACGTCATGCTTCAGAAATGTGGAAAATGGTCCGTTTTCAAATGTTTTATTTTTGAACGTCAGTTCACATTTGTAGGTGGATCATCAGTGTTAGAGCTAAAATTAGCATGTTTAAAGTGATTTTCATGCTTCCAAGGGCTCGGGAAGTTAATTAAATACCATTTGGAGGCATTTAATGTTCGAGCAAAAACGGCTGATTTTCGACAAAAGAGATAACACCCCCCCATTACGTCATGCTTCAGAAATGTGGAAAATGGTCCGTTTTCAAATGTTTTATTTTTGAACGTCAGTTCACATTTGTAGGTGGATCATCAGTGTTAGAGCTAAAATTAGCATGTTTAAAGTGATTTTCATGCTTCCAGGGGCCCAAAACACAAGCTTTATGGAATGGTTAAAAGTGCATGAAAATGGCCAATTTACTCACTCTGAGTTCTCAAAAAGGGTTTCTTCACCCCGGGAAGTTAATTAAATACCATTTGGAGGCATTTAATGTTCGAGCAAAAACGGCTGATTTTCGACAAAAGAGATAACACCCCCCCATTACGTCATGCTTCAGAAATGTGGAAAATGGTCCGTTTTCAAATGTTTTATTTTTGAACGTCAGTTCACATTTGTAGGTGGATCATCAGTGTTAGAGCTAAAATTAGCATGTTTAAAGTGATTTTCATGCTTCCAGGGGCTCGGGAAGTTCATTAAATACCATTTGGAGGCATTTAATGTTCGAGCAAAAACGGCTGATTTTCGACAAAAGAGATAACACCCCCCCATTACGTCATGCTTCAGAAATGTGGAAAATGGTCCGTTTTCAAATGTTTTATTTTTGAACGTCAGTTCACATTTGTAGGTGGATCATCAGTGTTAGAGCTAAAATTAGCATGTTTAAAGTGATTTTCATGCTTCCAGGGGCTCGGGAAGTTAATTAAATACCATTTGGAGGCATTTAATGTTTGAGCAAAAACGGCTGATTTTCGACAAAAGAGATAACACCCCCCCATTACGTCATGCTTCAGAAATGTGGAAAATGGTCCGTTTTCAAATGTTTTATTTTTGAACGTCAGTTCACATTTGTAGGTGGATCATCAGTGTTAGAGCTAAAATTAGCATGTTTAAAGTGATTTTCATGCTTCCAGGGGCTCGGGAAGTTAATTAAATACCATTTGGAGGCATTTAATGTTCGAGCAAAAACGGCTGATTTTCGACAAAAGAGATAACACCCCCCCATTACGTCATGCTTCAGAAATGTGGAAAATGGTCCGTTTTCAAATGTTTTATTTTTGAACGTCAGTTCACATTTGTAGGTGGATCATCAGTGTTAGAGCTAAAATTAGCATGTTTAAAGTGATTTTCATGCTTCCAGGGGCTCGGGAAGTTAATTAAATACCATTTGGAGGCATTTAATGTTCGAGCAAAAACGGCTGATTTTCGACAAAAGAGATAACACCCCCCCCATTACGTCATGCTTCAGAAATGTGGAAAATGGTCCGTTTTCAAATGTTTTATTTTTGAACGTCAGTTCACATTTGTAGGTGGATCATCAGTGTTAGAGCTAAAATTAGCATGTTTAAAGTGATTTTCATGCTTCCAGGGGCTCGGGAAGTTAATTAAATACCATTTGGAGGCATTTAATGTTCGAGCAAAAACGGCTGATTTTCGACAAAAGAGATAACACCCCCCCATTACGTCATGCTTCAGAAATGTGGAAAATGGTCCGTTTTCAAATGTTTTATTTTTGAACGTCAGTTCACATTTGTAGGTGGATCATCAGTGTTAGAGCTAAAATTAGCATGTTTAAAGTGATTTTCATGCTTCCAGGGGCTCGGGAAGTTAATTAAATACCATTTGGAGGCATTTAATGTTCGAGCAAAAACGGCTGATTTTCGACAAAAGAGATAACACCCCCCCATTACGTCATGCTTCAGAAATGTGGAAAATGGTCCGTTTTCAAATGTTTTATTTTTGAACGTCAGTTCACATTTGTAGGTGGATCATCAGTGTTAGAGCTAAAATTAGCATGTTTAAAGTGATTTTCATGCTTCCAGGGGCTCGGGAAGTTAATTAAATACCATTTGGAGGCATTTAATGTTCGAGCAAAAACGGCTGATTTTCGACAAAAGAGATAACACCCCCCCCATTACGTCATGCTTCAGAAATGTGGAAAATGGTCCGTTTTCAAATGTTTTATTTTTGAACGTCAGTTCACATTTGTAGGTGGATCATCAGTGTTAGAGCTAAAATTAGCATGTTTAAAGTGATTTTCATGCTTCCAGGGGCTCGGGAAGTTAATTAAATACCATTTGGAGCATTTAATGTTCGAGCAAAAACGGCTGATTTTCGACAAAAGAGATAACACCCCCCCATTACGTCATGCTTCAGAAATGTGGAAAATGGTCCGTTTTCAAATGTTTTATTTTTGAACGTCAGTTCACATTTGTAGGTGGATCATCAGTGTTAGAGCTAAAATTAGCATGTTTAAAGTGATTTTCATGCTTCCAGGGGCCCAAAACACAAGATTTATGGAATGGTTAAAAGTGCATGAAAATGGCCAATTTACTCACTCTGAGTTCTCAAAAAGGGTTTTCTTCACCCCGGGAAGTTAATTAAATACCATTTGGAGGCATTTAATGTTCGAGCAAAAACGGCTGATTTTCGACAAAAGAGATAACACCCCCCATTACGTCATGCTTCAGAAATGTGGAAAATGGTCCGTTTTCAAATGTTTTATTTTTGAACGTCAGTTCACATTTGTAGGTGGATCATCAGTGTTAGAGCTAAAATTAGCATGTTTAAAGTGATTTTCATGCTTCCAGGGGCTCGGGAAGTTAATTAAATACCATTTGGAGGCATTTAATGTTCGAGCAAAAACGGCTGATTTTCGACAAAAGAGATAACACCCCCCATTACGTCATGCTTCAGAAATGTGGAAAATGGTCCGTTTTCAAATGTTTTATTTTTGAACGTCAGTTCACATTTGTAGGTGGATCATCAGTGTTAGAGCTAAAATTAGCATGTTTAAAGTGATTTTCATGCTTCCAGGGGCTCGGGAAGTTAATTAAATACCATTTGGAGGCATTTAATGTTCGAGCAAAAACGGCTGATTTTCGACAAAAGAGATAACACCCCCCCATTACGTCATGCTTCAGAAATGTGGAAAATGGTCCGTTTTCAAATGTTTTATTTTTGAACGTCAGTTCACATTTGTAGGTGGATCATCAGTGTTAGAGCTAAAATTAGCATGTTTAAAGTGATTTTCATGCTTCCAGGGGCCCAAAACACAAGATTTATGGAATGGTTAAAAGTGCATGAAAATGGCCAATTTACTCACTCTGAGTTCTCAAAAAGGGTTTCTTCACCCCGGGAAGTTAATTAAATACCATTTGGAGCATTTAATGTTCGAGCAAAAACGGCTGATTTTCGACAAAAGAGATAACACCCCCCCATTACGTCATGCTTCAGAAATGTGGAAAATGGTCCGTTTTCAAATGTTTTATTTTTGAACGTCAGTTCACATTTGTAGGTGGATCATCAGTGTTAGAGCTAAAATTAGCATGTTTAAAGTGATTTTCATGCTTCCAGGGGCTCGGGAAGTTAATTAAATACCATTTGGAGGCATTTAATGTTCGAGCAAAAACGGCTGATTTTCGACAAAAGAGATAACACCCCCCCATTACGTCATGCTTCAGAAATGTGGAAAATGGTCCGTTTTCAAATGTTTTATTTTTGAACGTCAGTTCACATTTGTAGGTGGATCATCAGTGTTAGAGCTAAAATTAGCATGTTTAAAGTGATTTTCATGCTTCCAGGGGCCCAAAACACAAGATTTATGGAATGGTTAAAAGTGCATGAAAATGGCCAATTTACTCACTCTGAGTTCTCAAAAAGGTTTCTTCACCCCGGGAAGTTAATTAAATACCATTTGGAGGCATTTAATGTTCGAGCAAAAACGGCTGATTTTCGACAAAAGAGATAACACCCCCCCATTACGTCATGCTTCAGAATGTGGAAAATGGTCCGTTTTCAAATGTTTTATTTTGAACGTCAGTTCACATTTGTAGGTCGATCATCAGTGTTAGAGCTAAAATTAGCATGTTTAAAGTGATTTTCATGCTTCCAGGGGCTCGGGAAGTTAATTAAATACCATTTGGAGGCATTTAATGTTCGAGCAAAAACGGCTGATTTTCGACAAAAGAGATAACACCCCCCCATTACGTCATGCTTCAGAAATGTGGAAAATGGTCCCGTTTTCAAATGTTTTATTTTTGAACGTCAGTTCACATTTGTAGGTGGATCATCAGTGTTAGAGCTAAAATTAGCATGTTTAAAGTGATTTTCATGCTTCCAGGGGCCCAAAACACAAGATTTATGGAATGGTTAAAAGTGCATGAAAATGGCCAATTTACTCACTCTGAGTTCTCAAAAAGGGTTTCTTCACCCCGGGAAGTTAATTAAATACCATTTGGAGGCATTTAATGTTCGAGCAAAAACGGCTGATTTTCGACAAAAGAGATAACACCCCCCCATTACGTCATGCTTCAGAAATGTGGAAAATGGTCCGTTTTCAAATGTTTTATTTTTGAACGTCAGTTCACATTTGTAGGTGGATCATCAGTGTTAGAGCTAAAATTAGCATGTTTAAAGTGATTTTCATGCTTCCAGGGGCTCGGGAAGTTAATTAAATACCATTTGGAGGCATTTAATGTTCGAGCAAAAACGGCTGATTTTCGACAAAAGAGATAACACCCCCCCATTACGTCATGCTTCAGAAATGTGGAAAATGGTCCGTTTTCAAATGTTTTATTTTTGAACGTCAGTTCACATTTGTAGGTGGATCATCAGTGTTAGAGCTAAAATTAGCATGTTTAAAGTGATTTTCATGCTTCCAGGGGCCCAAAACACAAGATTTATGGAATGGTTAAAAGTGCATGAAAATGGCCAATTTACTCACTCTGAGTTCTCAAAAAGGGTTTCTTCACCCCGGGAAGTTAATTAAATACCATTTGGAGGCATTTAATGTTCGAGCAAAAACGGCTGATTTTCGACAAAAGAGATAACACCCCCCCATTACGTCATGCTTCAGAAATGTGCAAAATGGTCCGTTTTCAAATGTTTTATTTTTGAACGTCAGTTCACATTTGTAGGTGGATCATCAGTGTTAGAGCTAAAATTAGCATGTTTAAAGTGATTTTCATGCTTCCAGGGGCTCGGGAAGTTAATTAAATACCATTTGGAGGCATTTAATGTTCGAGCAAAAACGGCTGATTTTCGACAAAAGAGATAACACCCCCCCATTACGTCATGCTTCAGAAATGTGGAAAATGGTCCGTTTTCAAATGTTTTATTTTTGAACGTCAGTTCACATTTGTAGGTGGATCATCAGTGTTAGAGCTAAAATTAGCATGTTTAAAGTGATTTTCATGCTTCCAGGGGCTCGGGAAGTTAATTAAATACCATTTGGAGGCATTTAATGTTCGAGCAAAAACGGCTGATTTTCGACAAAAGAGATAACACCCCCCCATTACGTCATGCTTCAGAAATGTGGAAAATGGTCCGTTTTCAAATGTTTTATTTTTGAACGTCAGTTCACATTTGTAGGTGGATCATCAGTGTTAGAGCTAAAATTAGCATGTTTAAAGTGATTTTCATGCTTCCAGGGGCCCAAAACACAAGATTTATGGAATGGTTAAAAGTGCATGAAAATGGCCAATTTACTCACTCTGAGTTCTCAAAAAGGGTTTCTTCACCCCGGGAAGTTAATTAAATACCATTTGGAGGCATTTAATGTTCGAGCAAAAACTGCTGATTTTCGACAAAAGAGATAACACCCCCCCCATTACGTCATGCTTCAGAAATGTGGAAAATGGTCCGTTTTCAAATGTTTTATTTTTGAACGTCAGTTCACATTTGTAGGTGGATCATCAGTGTTAGAGCTAAAATTAGCATGTTTAAAGTGATTTTCATGCTTCCAGGGGCTCGGGAAGTTAATTAAATACCATTTGGAGGCATTTAATGTTCGAGCAAAAACGGCTGATTTTCGACAAAAGAGATAACACCCCCCCATTACGTCATGCTTCAGAAATGTGGAAAATGGTCCGTTTTCAAATGTTTTATTTTTGAACGTCAGTTCACATTTGTAGGTGGATCATCAGTGTTAGAGCTAAAATTAGCATGTTTAAAGTGATTTTCATGCTTCCAGGGGCCCAAAACACAAGCTTTATGGAATGGTTAAAAGTGCATGAAAATGGCCAATTTACTCACTCTGAGTTCTCAAAAAGGGTTTCTTCACCCCGGGAAGTTAATTAAATACCATTTGGAGGCATTTAATGTTCGAGCAAAAACGGCTGATTTTCGACAAAAGAGATAACACCCCCCCATTACGTCATGCTTCAGAAATGTGGAAAATGGTCCGTTTTCAAATGTTTTATTTTTGAACGTCAGTTCACATTTGTAGGTGGATCATCAGTGTTAGAGCTAAAATTAGCATGTTTAAAGTGATTTTCATGCTTCCAGGGGCTCGGGAAGTTCATTAAATACCATTTGGAGGCATTTAATGTTCGAGCAAAAACGGCTGATTTTCGACAAAAGAGATAACACCCCCCCATTACGTCATGCTTCAGAAATGTGGAAAATGGTCCGTTTTCAAATGTTTTATTTTTGAACGTCAGTTCACATTTGTAGGTGGATCATCAGTGTTAGAGCTAAAATTAGCATGTTTAAAGTGATTTTCATGCTTCCAGGGGCTCGGGAAGTTAATTAAATACCATTTGGAGGCATTTAATGTTTGAGCAAAAACGGCTGATTTTCGACAAAAGAGATAACACCCCCCCATTACGTCATGCTTCAGAAATGTGGAAAATGGTCCGTTTTCAAATGTTTTATTTTTGAACGTCAGTTCACATTTGTAGGTGGATCATCAGTGTTAGAGCTAAAATTAGCATGTTTAAAGTGATTTTCATGCTTCCAGGGGCTCGGGAAGTTAATTAAATACCATTTGGAGGCATTTAATGTTCGAGCAAAAACGGCTGATTTTCGACAAAAGAGATAACACCCCCCCATTACGTCATGCTTCAGAAATGTGGAAAATGGTCCGTTTTCAAATGTTTTATTTTTGAACGTCAGTTCACATTTGTAGGTGGATCATCAGTGTTAGAGCTAAAATTAGCATGTTTAAAGTGATTTTCATGCTTCCAGGGGCTCGGGAAGTTAATTAAATACCATTTGGAGGCATTTAATGTTCGAGCAAAAACGGCTGATTTTCGACAAAAGAGATAACACCCCCCCATTACGTCATGCTTCAGAAATGTGGAAAATGGTCCGTTTTCAAACGTTTTATTTTTGAACGTCAGTTCACATTTGTAGGTGGATCATCAGTGTTAGAGCTAAAATTAGCATGTTTAAAGTGATTTTCATGCTTCCAGGGGCTCGGGAAGTTAATTAAATACCATTTGGAGGCATTTAATGTTCGAGCAAAAACGGCTGATTTTCGACAAAAGAGATAACACCCCCCCATTACGTCATGCTTCAGAAATGTGGAAAATGGTCCGTTTTCAAATGTTTTATTTTTGAACGTCAGTTCACATTTGTAGGTGGATCATCAGTGTTAGAGCTAAAATTAGCATGTTTAAAGTGATTTTCATGCTTCCAGGGGCTCGGGAAGTTAATTAAATACCATTTGGAGGCATTTAATGTTCGAGCAAAAACGGCTGATTTTCGACAAAAGAGATAACACCCCCCCATTACGTCATGCTTCAGAAATGTGGAAAATGGTCCGTTTTCAAATGTTTTATTTTTGAACGTCAGTTCACATTTGTAGGTGGATCATCAGTGTTAGAGCTAAAATTAGCATGTTTAAAGTGATTTTCATGCTTCCAGGGGCTCGGGAAGTTAATTAAATACCATTTGGAGGCATTTAATGTTCGAGCAAAAACGGCTGATTTTCGACAAAAGAGATAACACCCCCCCATTACGTCATGCTTCAGAAATGTGGAAAATGGTCCGTTTTCAAATGTTTTATTTTTGAACGTCAGTTCACATTTGTAGGTGGATCATCAGTGTTAGAGCTAAAATTAGCATGTTTAAAGTGATTTTCATGCTTCCAGGGGCTCGGGAAGTTAATTAAATACCATTTGGAGGCATTTAATGTTCGAGCAAAAACGGCTGATTTTCGACAAAAGAGATAACACCCCCCCATTACGTCATGCTTCAGAAATGTGGAAAATGGTCCGTTTTCAAATGTTTTATTTTTGAACGTCAGTTCACATTTGTAGGTGGATCATCAGTGTTAGAGCTAAAATTAGCATGTTTAAAGTGATTTTCATGCTTCCAGGGGCCCAAAACACAAGATTTATGGAATGGTTAAAAGTGCATGAAAATGGCCAATTTACTCACTCTGAGTTCTCAAAAAGGGTTTCTTCACCCCGGGAAGTTAATTAAATACCATTTGGAGGCATTTAATGTTCGAGCAAAAACGGCTGATTTTCGACAAAAGAGATAACACCCCCCCATTACGTCATGCTTCAGAAATGTGGAAAATGGTCCGTTTTCAAATGTTTTATTTTTGAACGTCAGTTCACATTTGTAGGTGGATCATCAGTGTTAGAGCTAAAATTAGCATGTTTAAAGTGATTTTCATGCTTCCAGGGGCTCGGGAAGTTAATTAAATACCATTTGGAGGCATTTAATGTTCGAGCAAAAACGGCTGATTTTCGACAAAAGAGATAACACCCCCCCATTACGTCATGCTTCAGAAATGTGGAAAATGGTCCGTTTTCAAATGTTTTATTTTTGAACGTCAGTTCACATTTGTAGGTGGATCATCAGTGTTAGAGCTAAAATTAGCATGTTTAAAGTGATTTTCATGCTTCCAGGGGCTCGGGAAGTTAATTAAATACCATTTGGAGGCATTTAATGTTCGAGCAAAAACGGCTGATTTTCGACAAAAGAGATAACACCCCCCCATTACGTCATGCTTCAGAAATGTGGAAAATGGTCCGTTTTCAAATGTTTTATTTTTGAACGTCAGTTCACATTTGTAGGTGGATCATCAGTGTTAGAGCTAAAATTAGCATGTTTAAAGTGATTTTCATGCTTCCAGGGGCCCAAAACACAAGATTTATGGAATGGTTAAAAGTGCATGAAAATGGCCAATTTACTCACTCTGAGTTCTCAAAAAGGGTTTCTTCACCCCGGGAAGTTAATTAAATACCATTTGGAGGCATTTAATGTTCGAGCAAAAACGGCTGATTTTCGACAAAAGAGATAACACCCCCCCATTACGTCATGCTTCAGAAATGTGGAAAATGGTCCGTTTTCAAATGTTTTATTTTTGAACGTCAGTTCACATTTGTAGGTGGATCATCAGTGTTAGAGCTAAAATTAGCATGTTTAAAGTGATTTTCATGCTTCCAGGGGCTCGGGAAGTTAATTAAATACCATTTGGAGGCATTTAATGTTCGAGCAAAAACGGCTGATTTTCGACAAAAGAGATAACACCCCCCCATTACGTCATGCTTCAGAAATGTGGAAAATGGTCCGTTTTCAAATGTTTTATTTTTGAACGTCAGTTCACATTTGTAGGTGGATCATCAGTGTTAGAGCTAAAATTAGCATGTTTAAAGTGATTTTCATGCTTCCAGGGGCCCAAAACACAAGATTTATGGAATGGTTAAAAGTGCATGAAAATGGCCAATTTACTCACTCTGAGTTCTCAAAAAGGGTTTCTTCACCCCGGGAAGTTAATTAAATACCATTTGGAGGCATTTAATGTTCGAGCAAAAACGGCTGATTTTCGACAAAAGAGATAACACCCCCCCATTACGTCATGCTTCAGAAATGTGGAAAATGGTCCGTTTTCAAATGTTTTATTTTTGAACGTCAGTTCACATTTGTAGGTGGATCATCAGTGTTAGAGCTAAAATTAGCATGTTTAAAGTGATTTTCATGCTTCCAGGGGCTCGGGAAGTTAATTAAATACCATTTGGAGGCATTTAATGTTCGAGCAAAAACGGCTGATTTTCGACAAAAGAGATAACACCCCCCCATTACGTCATGCTTCAGAAATGTGGAAAATGGTCCGTTTTCAAATGTTTTATTTTTGAACGTCAGTTCACATTTGTAGGTGGATCATCAGTGTTAGAGCTAAAATTAGCATGTTTAAAGTGATTTTCATGCTTCCAGGGGCTCGGGAAGTTAATTAAATACCATTTGGAGGCATTTAATGTTCGAGCAAAAACGGCTGATTTTCGACAAAAGAGATAACACCCCCCCATTACGTCATGCTTCAGAAATGTGGAAAATGGTCCGTTTTCAAATGTTTTATTTTTGAACGTCAGTTCACATTTGTAGGTGGATCATCAGTGTTAGAGCTAAAATTAGCATGTTTAAAGTGATTTTCATGCTTCCAGGGGCCCAAAACACAAGATTTATGGAATGGTTAAAAGTGCATGAAAATGGCCAATTTACTCACTCTGAGTTCTCAAAAAGCGTTTCTTCACCCCGGGAAGTTAATTAAATACCATTTGGAGGCATTTAATGTTCGAGCAAAAACGGCTGATTTTCGACAAAAGAGATAACACCCCCCCCATTACGTCATGCTTCAGAAATGTGGAAAATGGTCCGTTTTCAAATGTTTTATTTTTGAACGTCAGTTCACATTTGTAGGTGGATCATCAGTGTTAGAGCTAAAATTAGCATGTTTAAAGTGATTTTCATGCTTCCAGGGGCTCGGGAAGTTAATTAAATACCATTTGGAGGCATTTAATGTTCGAGCAAAAACGGCTGATTTTCGACAAAAGAGATAACACCCCCCCATTACGTCATGCTTCAGAAATGTGGAAAATGGTCCGTTTTCAAATGTTTTATTTTTGAACGTCAGTTCACATTTGTAGGTGGATCATCAGTGTTAGAGCTAAAATTAGCATGTTTAAAGTGATTTTCATGCTTCCAGGGGCCCAAAACACAAGATTTATGGAATGGTTAAAAGTGCATGAAAATGGCCAATTTACTCAACTCTGAGTTCTCAAAAAGGGTTTCTTCACCCCGGGAAGTTAATTAAATACCATTTGGAGGCATTTAATGTTCGAGCAAAAACGGCTGATTTTCGACAAAAGAGATAACACCCCCCCATTACGTCATGCTTCAGAAATGTGGAAAATGGTCCGTTTTCAAATGTTTTATTTTTGAACGTCAGTTCACATTTGTAGGTGGATCATCAGTGTTAGAGCTAAAATTAGCATGTTTAAAGTGATTTTCATGCTTCCAGGGGCTCGGAAGTTAATTAAATACCATTTGGAGGCATTTAATGTTCGAGCAAAAACGGCTGATTTTCGACAAAAGAGATAACACCCCCCATTACGTCATGCTTCAGAAATGTGGAAAATGGTCCGTTTTCAAATGTTTTATTTTTGAACGTCAGTTCACATTTGTAGGTGGATCATCAGTGTTAG
>NW_028250948.1:0-20520 GCF_964263255.1 Lissotriton vulgaris | reverse complement strand
TTGTAGGGATGTTTGCTATTCAGTTGGAGAATGTATTTTGTCTCCAGTTTCCTGAGATTGGCCTCTCTGTCACCACCTCTCCTACTAGGCATTATTGAATCCACCACAAAGTATTTTAGGTCATTATTGGTACTATTGTGGTGGGTCCTGAAATGACGTGCTACAGGATAATTATTGTCCTGTGATGTTACTGCTCTTAAGCGCTGGAGGATTCTTTTGTGGACAGGTAGCTTAGCACACCCTACATACTGGAGTGGGCAGGAGCGTTCAAGAACAAATACCGCAAATTCGGTTTTACATGTTAAAGTTTTGGCAATTTTGTGCTCTCTGCCTCCAAAACCATCCTGATAACTTGTACGGTTCACCCCATGTGTGCATGCCTTGCATGTTTTACATTTGTGAAAACCACCTCTGGTGTGGTACCATGCTGTGTTAGTTAGCACTTCAGGGCATGTCACCACCACTCTGTCCCTCATGTTTGGTGCTCTGCTGTACGTTATAGATGGCCTTTTGGGCAATGTATGTCCTATAACGTTGTCCTTCAGTAATATGGGCCAGCTCTTATTGATAATTTTTCTAACATCCCTATGCTGGGATAAGAAGCCTGTTATTATTCTGAAAGAGTTAGACTGAGGTTTGGGTAAGGAGATAGTATTTTCTGCATTGCCTGTACTGATGATGGCGGGGCTGTGCTTGACTAACAAGTCTTGACGTTCCAAATCCCTAGTTTTGTGAATTGCTTCATTAATGATTTTCTGAGAATACCCGCGTTCTCGAAATCTTTTCGCACTGGCACTTTGTGCTTCAACTAGATCTTTTTCATTACTGCACAATCTGCGAAGTCGCAGCATTTCTCCGTATGGTATACTCATGACGAGGTGCTGGGGGTGTGAGCTGCTCGCATGCAGTGTTGTGTTGCCTGCTGTTTGTTTGCGAAACAACTTGGTTTCCAATTTGTTATTTTGAATATATACCAAGGTATCTAAAAATGGTACCTGTTGCTGGCTCAATTCCCCTGTAAAGTGTATATTGAGCCTGTTATCATTCAATTGGTCGATGAAACTCAAAGCTTCCTCCCTGCTCCCCCTCCACACCATGAATAAATCATCAATAAACCTGTGCCAGCTAATGACATGATCTTTCATGACCTGATGGAATTTGGTTCTGAGGACCGGTTCCTCCCAAGCTTCCATGTGTAAACATGCGAAGCTCGGGGAGAAACTGGCCCCCATAGCCACTCCCTGCAATTGTCTGAAAAGCAAATTATTAAACATAAAAATATGGTGATCAAGACAAAATTGGAGCATACATATCAACATTCTATTGTGTTCAAATAATTCGGGATCTCTCCTCTCTAAGTAGTACTGTATGGCTGCAATACCATCTTCATGGCGTATACTCGTATAGAGAGATGTAACATCAAGGGCAATTAACCAATCCCCATCTCGTACCTGTATATTGGATAATTTGGATAAAAAATCTCCAGTGTCCTTGATATACAAGTCCAATCCCTTCACGTAGATCTGCAGAAAATAGTCAATATATACGGACGTTCTTTCCAAAAGGCTTCCCTATATATATATAGATCTATATATATCTATATGTATATAGAGATATATATAGATCTATATATATATATCCTCCAAGTTTGCCCCAGAGCTCAAGAACGCCACTCCTGCGGGAGAGAGTTCACAGAACTTTATTTAAAAACCAGCACAACCAGTCTCAAAATATTTTATAGTCCCTGACTCGTTTCGGTGAACATCACCTTAATCATAGGCCGGGGTAAAGAATCAAACCATGGCTGAACTGCAAATGTATTATTCCGCTGTCATGCATTCTCCAGTGAATAGCATGCTGGGGTTTGTAGTTCCAATATTTCCCACAGTAGGTCCACACGTTTTTCCAACAACCCCAATGTCCTTAACAATGTTTATACCCTCCAGTGGGCCTTGAGAAACGATGTCTGGTTTCAATCAATTTCACTCCCATGCCGCGACCGGGATGCCTTTCCATTACAAACTGCAGACCCGTATTCAGTAAGCCAGGCGGTGCAATCCTTTGCGACCGAGACTGCCGTGTTATCACATCTTCCAACTTTGCCCCAGAGCTCAAGAACACCACTCCTGCGGGAGAGAGTTCACAGAACTTTATTTAAAAACCAGCACATCCAGTCTCAAAATATTTTATAGTCCCTGACTCGTTTCGGTGAACATCCCCTTAATCATAGGGCGGGGCAAAGAATCAAACCATGGCTGAACTGCAAACATATTATTCCGCTGTCATGCATTCTCCAGTGATTAGCATGCTGGGATTTGTAGTTCCGATATTTCCCACAGTGGGTCCATGCGTTTTTTCCAACAACCCCAATGTCCTTAACAATGTTCACACCCTCCAGTGGGCCTTGAGAAACGATGTCTGGTTTCAATCAATTTCACTCCTGTGCCGCGACCGGGCTGCCTTTCCATTACAGCCCCGCAGACCCATATTCCGTAAGCCAGGCGGTGCAATCCTTTGCGGCCGAGGCTGCCGCGTTATCACATCCTCCAAGTTTGCCCCTGAGCTCAAGGATGCCACTCCTGCAGTGTAAAAAAATGTAGTAAATCAGTATAAAAAAATAAATATAACATTTAATACATTAAATGCTAATTCCTAACTATAACATGTCTGAAACCGATGGTTTTTTCAGTGAATTTCAAAGGTGTAAATGACTAATTTTAAATATATTATTTGTTATATTTACGTTTTTGATACTGATTCACTACATTTTTGTACACTATTAAAATTTTAGATATTTCATTTATTAAATTACAATATAATTACATTATACATTACATTACAAAATATACCTTCCCAGAATGAATTACTTTAGTTAAAATTCTTTGGAAATAGGCAATATTCTTTTAAATACAGTCATTACAGTTGTTGCAATGGGCAACACAATTTCAAATACAATGCAACATTGAGTTCAATGTGAATTTCTAGTTAAATGAAATTGGTTACTTTATGGATTACTTTTCTAACCACCGGACTGGATCCTAGATTCAGTCCTTGGACATCTCCTGTAAACAGTTGAGTAAAAGCGTTTCATTTACAGTAGTGATTTTAAGGAATATTATTGTATTTTGAAAGTTGACACAGAAACTTTTTCACACAGAATTACCAATGTTATCCTATGGGAGGAAATTAACTTAGCAAGTAAGTAGTGTTATCGTTACTTTTCCTTCCTCAGTGGTAGATCCTTAATCCAGCACTGATGCATCTCCTGTAAACAGTTGAAATAATGTGTTTATGTCATACAGGCGATTTTTAAGGAACATTTGTAGTTTGTGAAAATCAACACTTAGAAACTTTTCTGGGGAAAACCAGACAATGGATTCCTACCGAAGGAAATACAAGTTACTGGTAAGTATGGTTAGAATTACTTTTCAGGTTCAGTGCTCGGCTAAAAGATGCAGCACTGGGTTCTCTCCTGATAACAGGTGAGTAAATGGGAATTCGTTGTTCGGATGATTTTAGGTGAATATTGAAGTTCGAAAACTCCACACTTAGAAGAATTTCCAAGTGAAACCAGTCAATGTTAGCCTATGGAAGGAAATTCAAGTTACTGGTAAGTATGGTTAGAATTACTTTTCAGTATCAGTACTGGGCTCAAAGATGTAGCACTGAGGTCTCTCCTGAAAACAGGTAAGTAAATCGGAATTCGTAGTACATCCAGTAAGGGCCACATAGCTGCGTAGCAGAGAGATGTAAAAATGGGCACAGTCTGCACCACCTCTCTGCAACGCAGCGCAGTGGCACTTCCTGGAAGCACCTGATGGCCTACTTGGTTCCCACGGTCCAGTAGGTTTTAAGTGGAATTGTTTCCCCAACTTAAAATGCGCCACAGGGCATGTTTGCACACATCACGTCAGGCCCGGTCCCCTCCCTTCACCATTGTGTAAACACACCCTGTCACAGTTCTAAGTTGAGAGATTAAGTCCCCTTCAATCCTAATGGTCCCTAGGGTCAAACTAGCCCACTAGGTACCTCCAGTAAGCGCCACAGAGCTGCGTAGCAGAGAGGTGTAAAAAGGGTTGTGGCCTCTGAACACCTGTCTGCAGCACAGCTCCCTGGCGCATACTGGAGATACCTGTTGGGCTATTTGGCCCTCAGGGACCCTCAGTATTGAAAGAGAATACATTCCCCGACTTAAAACACGCCACTGGGTGCTTTTGCACAGTGGTGAAGGAAGGGGGCGTGACCTGAGGTGATATGACTGCAAACACCCCCTGTGGCGCGTTTTAAGTTAGAGAATTAATTCCCATCAGGTACCTCCAGTATGCGCCAGGAGGATGCATTGCAGAGAGGTGTTCAGATGCCACGCCCATTTTTACAACACTCTGCGACGCAGCTCCCTGATGCTTACTGGAGGTATCTGGTGGGCTAGTTGGCCCCCAGGGACCCTCAGGATTGACAAGGAATTAATTCTCCAACTTGAACCGCGCCACAGGGTGTGTTTGCAAACATGTGAACTCAGGCCCCCGGCCCCTACCTTCACCACTGTGCAAATGCGCCCCGTGGTGCGTTTTAAGTTGGGGGATTAACTCCCCTTGAATACTGAGGGTCCCTGGGGTGCAACTAGCCCACCAGCTACTTCCAGTAAGCGCCATAGAGCTGCGTTGCAGAGAGGTGTAAAAAGGGGCATGGCCTCAGAACACTTCTCTGCAACGCAGCTCCCTGGCACATATTGGAGGTACCTGGTGGGCTAGTTGGCCCCCAGGGACCTCAGGATTGAAGAGGAATTATTCCTCAACTTAAAATGCACCACAGGGCAGTGCTGTTTGGGTAGTGTAGGGTTTTTTGCCGGGGCTAGTGTTTTAGGGTGTAGGTTAGGCAATGGTGGTTGGGTAGTGTAGTGGGTCATGCTGGGTATAGTGTTTTAGGGGTTAGGGTAGCGCAATGGTGTTTGGGTAGTGTAGGGGGTCGTGCCGGGGGTAGTGTTTTAGGGTTGCACAGTGGTGAATGGTAGTGTAGGCGGTCGTTCTGGGGGTAGATTTAGGGCTTTGGGTAGTGCAGTGGTGTTTGTGTAGTGTTTGGGGTCGTGCTGAGGGTAGTGTTTTAGGGTTTAGGGTAGTGCAGCGGTGTTTGGGTAGTGTAGGGGGTTGTGCTGGGGGTAGTGTTTAAGGGTTTTGGGAAGTGCAGTGGTGCTTGTGTAATGTAGGGGGTCGTGCTGGGGTAGATTTAGTGTTTAGGGTAGTGCAGTTCTTTTTATGTAGTGCAGGGGTCGTGCTGGGGTAGATTTAGAGTTTAGGGTACTGTAGTGGTGTTTGTGTAGTGTAGGGGTCGTGCTGAGGTAATCTTTTAGGGTAGTACAGTGGTGTTTGGGTAGTGTAAGGGGTCGTGCTGGGGTAGATTTAAGGTTTAGGGTAGTGCAAAGGTGTTTGGGTAGTGTAGGGGGCCATGCTTTGGTAGTGTTTTAGGGTTTAGGGTAGTGCAGTGGTGAATGGGTAGTGTAGGGGGTCGTGCTGGGGGTAGATTTAGGGTTTGGGTAGTGCAGTGGTGTTTGTGAAGTGTAGGGGGTCGTGTTTTAGGGTTTATGGTAGGGCAGTGTTGTTTGGGTAGTGTAGGGGGTTTGTGCTGGGGGTTGATTTAGTGGTTAGGGTAGTGCAGCGGTGTTTGGGTAAGGTAGGGGGTCGTGCTAGGGGTAGATTTTGGGTTTAGGGTAGTGCTGTGGTGTTTGTGTAGTGTTTGCCGGTTCGTGCTGGGGTTGTGTTTTAGAGTTTAGGGTAGTACAGTGTTGTTTGTGTAGTGTAGGGGGTCGTTCTGGGGTAGTGTTTTAGGGTTTTGGGTAGTGCAGTGGTGTTTTGGTAGTGTAGGGGTTCGTGCAGGGGGTAGTTTTTTAGGGTTTAGGGAAGTGCAGTGGTGTTTGTGTAATGTAGGGGTCCTGCTGGGGGTTGTGTTTTAGGGTTTAGGGTAGTGCAATTGTGTTTGTGTAGTGTAGGGGGTCGTGCTGGGGTAGATTTAGAGTTTAGGGTAGTGCAGTGGTGTTTGTGTAGTATAAGGGGTCATAATGGGGTAGTGTTTTAGGTAGTGCAGTGATGTTTGGGTACTGTAGGGGGTCGTGCTGGGGTAGACTTAAGGTTTAGGGTAGTGCAATGGTGTTTGTGTAGTGTAGGGGTTGTGCTGGGGGTAGTGGTTTAGGGTTTACGGTACTGCAGTGGTGTTTGTGTAGTGTATGGGGTAGTGTTTTAGGGTTTATGGTAGTGCAGTAGTGTTTGGGTATTTTTGTAATCAAAAAGAAGAATGGACACTTGATACTACTTAACCATTGGTTAAGATGGGACACTCTCATAAACGCGGTGTTAATAGTGCGGTGTATATCTTTCTTCCGCCCCTCACACGCGTTATGGCATTTATCATCGAGTGTTCCAACAACGTGCTATATGCCAAGCCTCCACCCGAGGCAACCTCTGGCGCAAGTAGCAGTGTCCAGAGATAAGGGAAGGGGAGGGGAGGGCACCCAAAAAGAGGATAAAAAACATATACTACACCAGTGGGGGTTTTTTAATAAAGAGGTGAAGTGTTGTTATTAAAAACAATTGCGGTATAATTGGAGGTCGAGTTAGTGGATCTCTTTATACCTTTTCAACTTCAACGTCAACATGTTTCTGCTCCATGTCGCCCAGCCGGGTCTACGGAGCATTCGTCAGGACAATACGTAACACAAAAACAGATAATGAAAAAATTACTTGCACCATTTGTGTAGTAATGATATATGATGAATTTTCGCCTTTTCGGAAATTATCTGAAAGAAGCGGCAAGAGAGGAAATAATTCTATGTTAGGAATTAAATCTTGTGGGTGCATATATAGCATTAATGTAATCTCTCAACGTTTTGTGGAGGATTGCTCTATGTAAGTAAAAATAAAGAAAAACTGGGATAGTGCTCTGAGGAAAAACGTGGTACTTATGGCTTCAATCGGAGGGTTTATAGTGAGTTGCTGCAAGTAGTCTGACGTCTATTAATAGACTGACGTGGATGTTAAGCTCAATGAGGAGTTTGGGACTATGTCAGTCAATACGTGCAGGACAATGTGACTAGTACAGCGTTAATTTTTATATAGTGACTCGAGAGGGATGATAGTCTTAAAAAGTGAAATTAACACACAATCAATTGGCGGTAATCTTACCTATTTTGCTAGCTGAATTCAGCTTCAGTCAGGCGGCAATGGGACTCTCTGGTCCCAGACTGAAACGAAAAGTAGTAAAAGAGGGGGCTTCAGGCAGAGCTCTTACCCGATAAAGTTGAACGCTTACCCGAAGCCGGCCGCCATTCTTACCAGCGCGTGGGGAGTTCCCAGGACTTGTGCTGTCTCTGCCCCTGGATGCTAGGTGCCGGTTTCCTGTTGCTAATGTAGTTTGGAAAAGTAATGGAGCTAGATAACAGACTATACTTCTACTAACGCTCTCGGCAGGCTCGGGTTTTTTGATATCTAAAATTACCCTAAGGTCGAATTTTCAACCCCAGATCATTGTGGTGTTGAACAGTTAGGATTTTTAGCAATATAATGAATTTTAGAATTTAGCGGAAGTTACAATTTGTTGTAGCTTGATCTAAAGAGTCTCACACCAGAAAGGAAACAGCTAGACTTATCAATTGTTATGGGATATTTCTGTGTGAGGGGGAGTCTGGTTAATAAAGTCAAAGATCAATGGATCATGAGGCATAGGTATTTCTTATTTCATGAGAACTGGTGCCAAGGGATATTGTCATTGAGCCCAAAAAGGTGGGTTTTCAAACGGTCCACCCACCGTTGCTCTTTTTCGAATAAGATTCGTGTGGCATTCCAGGGTCTGTCTGTTAGTTTCTCAAGGACTGTCCATCTCATTTCTTCACAATCATGTTCTAGATCAACAAAGTGGGAACAAAGCTTTGTGTTGTTCTTTTTTAGTCGGATGTTACTTTTGTGTTCCCCTATACGGGTCTTGACTTTTCTACAGGTCATTCCGATATATTTCTTCTCACATGGGCACTTGATCATATAGATCACATGGGTCGAATTACAATTCGTGTGTTGTTTCTGTGTCCAGTTGAGGGAGTCCGTAAGTTGTAGTGATTGTGTGACATTTGTTAATTTACATACTTGACAAGAGCCACAGGGATAGTGGCCAGTGACAGGTGTCATTTCCAGGCTTCTCAAATCGGTGGGCTTGGTCTTAGGTACAATGGGGCGGGTATGAACAAGCAGGTCTTTTAAGTTTTTAGTCCGCTTATTGGCAAAGCGAGGCTTTGGCCAGGTATGTTTTCCAGTACTTAGAATGGGCCAGTTCTTATTGATGAGTTTTTGTACATCATATGTCGCGGGACAAA
This sequence comes from Lissotriton vulgaris, assembly GCF_964263255.1. Taxonomy (NCBI): domain Eukaryota; kingdom Metazoa; phylum Chordata; class Amphibia; order Caudata; family Salamandridae; genus Lissotriton; species Lissotriton vulgaris. The sequence goes on along the minus strand of NW_028250948.1, from coordinate 12,167 downwards.
AGGTTGTCACACACGTAACTAGTTCTTGATTAGGTTCTTTATTATTGATTTGTAAAAGGCAATCCCTTGGTTGGTTTTTAGCTCTTTTGCAGCATTTTGTGATAGTTGCAGGTGTGTAGTCTCTTGATTTCAATTAGTAGTGTTTGGGTAGTCTAGGGGTTTGTGCTGGGGTAGATTTAGGGTTTAGGGTAGCGCAGGGGTGTTTGGGTAGTGTAGGGGATCATGCTGGGGGTAGTGTTTTAGGGTCATGCAGTCGTGTTTGTGTTGCGTAGGGGTTGTGCTAGGGGTAGTGTTTGAGGGTTTAGGGTGATGCAGTGGTGTTTGGGTAGTGTAGGGGTCTTGCTGGGTGTGGATTTAGTTTTTAGGATAGGGCAGTGGTGTTTGAGTAGTGTAGGGGGTTGTGTAATTCTAAGGTACATCGGAATGGCAAGTCACCAGCTGATTGGCTGAATGACTGCCTTTGCAAAAGTTATGCAGCCATGTTGTTTTCACTTCAAGTTTCCCTGTGTTCTGCATTTTGCCTTGTAATGCAGGTAAGTATTAGGTTTGATATTTTTCCAATAACTAAGTAACACAGCATCATAGTGGTGAAAGGTAGGGAAAAATATTTATACGTTTAGATATATTTTTTAAAACAATTTAAAGAGTACTGCAGTACTACAGAGTTACCCCCCAAAAATGTAAACATTTCGAAAAACACCACAAGGCACTATATTTTGCAAACAAAGGGCCAGATTCACATAGGTTTAGTGTCGGGTTAGCATTTCTTTTTTAACAAACAACAAATACTAAATCTTTTGAGGATTAACAAGTCAATGAAAATTGGTATTTGCAATGGTTTGCATAGAAAAATATATGCAGCAACACGAAATGCTGCTCTGCCTTACTTTGTGTCAAGGGGGCGTTACATGGTGGTACATGTGCAGCCCCATGCAACCGTCCATGCTCTCTGAAGCAAGACCCTATCTGTTAACATTAGTAGACACGGTTAAAAAAAATGTAAATTGATACTTGTATAGCGCACTACTCACCCGCAAGGGTCTCAAGGCGCTTGTACGAATACCGCTGTGGAACCCATCCTGGCTTTCCCTGTGAGGCGTCCACTCCTGGGCACCCCCAAGGTGGAGGCTAGGCATCCTTAGCGTTGTGGGGGCCGTTGTGGAGTTTAAGCAAGCTATTGCCCAGAGTTGCAGAGTGGGACTCCATGATTGGAATTGGCACCAAGGCGAGAATTATCAGGTCAGTGGAATTTTTTTTGAGCCCAAGACCTGCAGAGGCGGGGAATTGAACCCTGGTCCCGGGCTAGACCTCTGCATCAGGGTCTGCCGCTCTAATCATTGAGCCAAACTTTAGCGCCAAAATGGAATGTAGGAGTATCTCAGACACTGTTTGCGATTCTCAATAGGGTCACAAATGACCTGCCTCATTATTATTCATGAGGCAGGTCGTAATTTGCAATCCCATTGAGAATGGCCAGCACTCATAGGGATGGTGGCCTGCTGGGTCAGCAGACCATAATATCTGTGACTGCTTTTTAAATAAAGCAGTATTTTTTTAATTCAACTCATTTTTCTTAAAGGGAAACAGAATGCATTTAAAAAATAAAAATGTAATATTTCTGTTTCACTTTTTAAGAGTAGGCTCGAGGTTTTGCCGCTGCTGGGACTGCGGGAGGCTCGGAGGTCACTCAGCTCACTGTCCAGACTTTTGGAATTACCTTATTTCCTTGTGGGGAATCGGCGGGTGCGGCGGCCAGGGACTGCGAGTACCAGCATTCCCTCCTACTACCTGCAGCTGGTACTCTACCCCGGCCGGCCCCGCCTCTTTGTCCAATTTAACCAGAACTTTATCCCGTCCCGCGGGACGCGCGCAGGCTAAAGCGCAGGGCTAAGCCCGGGCAAAGGGCGGGCCCTCTGTGGCCCTCAGAGGCACAAGGAGGCCGGGACGGGCCACACCCCTGTCATTTCCTTCTAAGAGGCACTGAGGCTCCCATTATCATTCCTATTGACTAACTTTGGCGTTCCGCATTATAACATGTCCATCTGGGAGGAGCTGAATGCCCTGTGTGGAACCAATTATGTTCCGGACATATTACCTACTATTAGCATGGCCACCAATCCAGATGATGTCAACACCTCCCTGCAGGATTCACCCCTTCACTCTAATAAACACAAATCTCTAACCAATGTACCCCCGGGGGGGCCCAACATTAAGAGGAAGCACAATGGCGATATTGTAAACGAGCAGCAACCCAAAACTCAACAATTACGCACCAGTCCTTCTCATCCCCCCTCTAACTCAATCACAGCGATGGGGGATATGGCGTTTGGAAATATAGAAAACCGTGTATCACCCCACCAACCAACTTTATTGGCCCAGCTTGAGCATTTATTAACATCTCTCATATTACCACTGGTGACAAAAATTAATGATCTGGGGGACAGGTTATCCAGCATCGAACTAATAATTAAAACGCATATACCATCAAGCATTAAACCGGTATTATCCAACTGTCCTATTCCCCTCACCATCCCGGAAAAATCTAAGCCCAATTCCCGCAATAACGCCCATACGCAAACATTACCTTTTGCAACAGGCTTTAAACCAGCCATAAAGCACCCGTTAATAAACCATACTGAGGCCAAACCCGAACCTGTTAGAACGCCACGAGTTAACTTGCCCCCTGAAGCCGCCCCTTATGTGTCTGTTGTTTCTGGGGTCCCACCATCAAATCAGGGAAAGTATGAAACACGTCAAGACCTGTTAAATAAGGTTATGTTCTGGTTACAGACCAATAGACCTCTGCCACCTGACTTAGATGGTGGAATTTTAAGCGTCAGGAGGGTGGGGTGGTTGGGCGCGCTGCCAAAAACCATCCCTGGGGATCTGGTGCTCATTAAATTCAAGCACAGGAACATTGTCCCATTCTTACGATCCTGCAAGTACAAAGAGGGGGATGGCCCAATCCGTATCTGGGACTTACACGACTTCTATCCGAGCATTCCACCTATCCAGTTACCAAGAACAGCAGCAAAGAAATATAACGTCTGGGGTGGGGGACTCTGTGCACCTAGTGCCCCTAGCTTCCTAGCTCCTAACAGATTTGAACCTCTGTTCAAAAACTGCACTTTCTGAGCACTACTTACAAGAGCCCACCTATAATCATTCAAACTAACCAGAAAACTGCTGACAGAGCACTGCTTGATGTTTCTCCCTTGATCCCTAATCCACTAAAATAGCACTGTATGTACGATCCTTCCTTATTTTTTAGAGGTGCTCCACCTGACAGGGAAATGTTATATACTGTTTTTCACTGATTAGCTGATCAGTTTTATCAATTTAATCGTGTCTTAACAATTGATATGTAATGAAATATTGTTGTATTTTTGTATTTTTGTTCTGTTGCTGCTTTTATGATTTTAAATCAAAAATCGAATAAAGCTAATCTGATTCTGATTCTGATTCTGATTCTGAGTAGGCATGTGTCCGTAGGACCACAGCCTACTCTTAAAAAATATTTTTGCTGCCATTCACAAGGAGGAAGGGGTCCCCTGGGGTCCTCTTCAACTTTGTGAGTGGCTTACCATCTTTTTGAAATGGGTAGTAAACTGCGAGCGTTTTGCAACCGCAATTACGGTTGCAAAACAATTGTACATAGAAGTGAGACTCACTGTTAGGAAGGGGCACACTTGTCATGCCCCTTCCTAATAAAACCCTATTTTGCGAGTCGGTAGACTTGCAAAATAGTGTTTTACATTGCACAGACCTATTTTGCGGTCACATACGGGTCAATTCCCTATATGCAACCGAAAAAATTGTCGTACATCTGGCCCATGGTGTGGTGGTGTGCCCCAGCAAGGCCTACCAGTGCTTGGGGTTCGCCCTTCTCTGCACAAGTCCTCAGATCAATAGGATAGAAGTTGGCACAGAAACTGGAATAGAAAACACAAAGTTTATTAAACCTCATGAGGTGGAACTACATTCACACAAAACCCTTTGGTAATGTATGAAGTAGCACACTGAATGGAAGGAGCGTGGTCCTTTTATACCCACTCAGGGGCTCAAAAGAAGGTGGTACAAGTACAAGAGAAGGTTTCAGGTACATATAAGGTCATACAGAAATCGCACAGTAAACTAGTGGGAGGAGCTAACAGTTGCTAATTCCGGTGAACACATCCTGACATTTACAGACTAGTGTCAGCTGCAAGGACAGCTGCAAGCTTAACTGAGCATGTGCAAAGCAGAAGAGGCTAAATATAACCTGTCTCTAGGCAGATTTCAAGAACAGCAAGGTAGGACAGAGCACATTATTATTATTATTATTATTATAGGAGTTTATAAAGCGCCTGGTGACACCTCCCGGCGTGTCCCCGCGCTTAGGAGAGAGTATTACTTGGGCGGAAGAAAAGACAGGCAGCAACCAGTGAAATTAGCTGATGAAAAGCTGTGTTTTTAGAAGTTTCCTAAAAGATGTTTCGCTTTTTTCCTGTCTAATATTCATGGGGAGGGTATTCCACTCCTTGGCCGCAAGAGTGCGAAAGGACCTGCCTCCAAGTCTGGCTTTTTTTGGGCGTGTGGTTTTAAGCAAGCCTGTTCCCTTAGAACGTAGAGATCTGGAGGGTTCATAACGGGAAACTAGGTCGGACAAATAGGAGGGTGCTCTCTGATGAATGATCCTATGGCACCAGAGGAGTGCCTTGAAAATTAGCCTCTTTCTAATGGGCAGCCAATGCAGAGCATCCAAGGAAGGTTTAGATGGAGCTCTGCGCGGGAGTCTGAGCACAAGGCGTGCCGCTGAGTTTTGCAGGACCTGCAGCTTTCTAATGTTTTTTTCAGAAGTGCCCAACAAAAGCACATTCCCGTAATCAATGCGGGAAGTGATCAGAGCTTGTGTCATGGTGCGCCTGGAACTCAATGGGAGTAGGTCCATGGTGCGGCTGAGCGTCTTCATAACTCCAAAACATTTTCCAACTGTTTTTCTAACATGACTGTCATACGAGAGTTTGTTGTCAATCCAGACACCCAAATTCTGGGCCTCCTGACTGGGGGTAGGTATTGGTCCCAGACATGTAGGCCACCAGTCTTTGGTCCAATTGGTGTTGTTTCCCCCTATAATGAGCACCTCTGTTTTTGTTCCGTTTAATTTGAGACAGTGCTCATTCATCCATATGGCCAGCTTGCACATACAGGATTTGAAGTTATCGGCCTCCGAGGAGGGGGATTGGGACAGGGAGATCAGGAGTTGTGTATCGTCGGCGTAGGAGACAAGCTCCACGCCGAACGATTGGACCACCTCTGCCAAAGGTGTCATATACAAATTGAACAGGGTGGGGCTCAGGGCCGAGCCCTGAGGTACCCTCTGTTCTAAGGTTAGGCTGTCCGAGAGACAGGTCCCTCTTTGGACCTGAAAGCTTCTGTTGGTTAAAAAAGCTTTCAGCCATCCTAGAGCCTCTTTTGTGACTCCCGCTCTGTTTAGACACTGTAGCAGTATGGAGTGGGCTACAGTGTCAAACGCGGCACTGAGGTCTAGCATGATCAAGGCCATGGTTTTGCCTATGTCCGCTCCCTCCCGCAGAGTTTCAGTAGTTCTTAGGAGTGCTGTCTCTGTGGAGAAGCCTGGCATGGCATGCACGTGGTAGCACATGGCAAACAAGATGGCTGCCAGAAATACAAAATGAATTCCACAAAATGGACAAGATAACTTCTAAATACTGGATGGCTTCTGTTAATGCTAACCCAATCGCTGCAAAACTGCAACAGACAACCCTTTTAGCATTAGCTGAAGACTTTCGCTCATGTGAGGTAATCTAGATATGCATCCTGTAAATCGATGCTCATCAGTTCAGTGGCCTCTTTATTTAGCATTTGTTGGACTTTCATTACACTTGGCAGGTGTACAAGCAGTGATGCAAATGGGGCACAGCATGGGACCACATTGTATACATATACAACATGTAAATAGTATCACTAGTAGTATACATAGAACAGTCAGTAGCTTCCAGCCCCAAGTAATAAAGAGTGTCCACATCCAGTTCGAAAAAGTCCATGTACCAGTCTCTAGGTGAATCTCTGCAGCAATCTTATGCAGTTTAGAGATTGCTTCGCTTGCACTAATACAGCTAGGCTCGTTTCAGGAAACCTTCAGCTTTTAATTATCCAGTTATTGTCCATTTATTTTATTTTATTTTTGACACTGTTTCCCCTGCTTTTAAACCCCCGCTCGCATTCTTGCACGTTAATAGGTTCCTCACCGCTACTTTGGCGGGCCGGTCCCTCGCGCTTAGGATTTGGTGAGCGCCATCTTGGGTGGGTGTAGGGAAACGCTGGATTCTCCCGCTCTAGCAGTCAGGAGGACTGGCTAGAGGCTGATGCTGGGATTTCTACATAAGCAGGGCAGGAGGTAGGCTCCCCTTGCTTCGCTTACACTAATACAGCTAGGCTCGTTTCAGGAAACCTTCAGCTTTTAATTATCCCGTTTTTGTCCATTTATTTTCTTTTCTTTTTGACACTGTTTCCCCTGCTTTTAAACCCCCGCTCGCATTCTTGCACGTTAATAGGTTCCTCACCGCTACTTTGGCGGGCCGGTCCCTGGCGCTTAGGATTTGGTGAGCGCCATCTTGGGTGGGTGTAGGGAAACGCTGGATTCTCCCGCTCTAGCAGTCAGGAGGACTGGCTAGAGCTCTACTTAAACAGGGCATGATGGCGCGCAGCGTGTGCGCGCAGCGTGTTCGCCGCAGCCACGCCGGAGTCACGCCTTAGTCCAGCCCGTCTGCGCCCGTCCGCGCTGAGGACGGGCTGGATGGCTGGACTACAGGTCAGTATAAGGTAGACCGTCACTCATCGAAATACTCTTTACAGGATGTATTACGGCTCAAACCTCCACTAGCACCCTGCTTCCATAGGAGCACTCCTGAAGGCTTCCTACTACCCTTGGGGTGTGGTTGCTTTCAGGTAGATTCGGGAGGTCCCAACCTACCCTCCCCCCCCTTCCCCCTTGGAGCCTTGTTCTCCGCTGGGACTCAGTGCGTCGAGTGAAAATTGTCTTCTTATTAACGCTCGCGCACTCATTAAAAATAATATGGTTTTTAAGGAGCTTATATTAGAAAGGAAACCCTCTTGGGTCTTTGTTACTGAAACATGGGCTAAAGACTCATCAGGTCCAGATCTTGTCGAAGCGGTCCCTGAGGGTTACTGCTTAGCACGGCAGGACAGAATGGGCCGAGTTGGTGGTTGGCTGGCTATCCTGTATAAAGACAGGTTTCAATGCCACACCATACCTGTCTCTGACCCCAAGGATGTGTTCCAAGTGCTATACTTTTTTCCCTGTCCGACTCTTCTAATCCCAGGTTCAATGGGATTTTGGTTTATTGTCCCCCCCGGTCCCAGAGCAGATTTTGGGCTGAAACTGTTTCAGGTTTTGGAACCTTATTTTGGTCACCAAAATCTTACTATTCTAGGTGATTTTAATTTTCACTTAGAGCTGCTGGAGGCTCATGACACTCTCTCCCTGCTGGAAGTTATGTCAGCCTGTGGACTCACCCAATTGGTGAAAGGATCCACCCACCGAGCGGGGCACACGCTCGATGGGATTTTTTCTAATGATCAGAGGCTGACAGTAACTGATCCCTTCCTTCTGTCATGGTCGGATCATTTGGCCGTTCCCTTTAATCTGACCTATCCGATCCAGGACACCATTAGAAGGGTTCTGAGTACAATGGAGGTACGTAGGAATTTTAAAAACATCAGGGAAAACTCTTTCTTTCCGTGGACGTCTAGTCTGTCCACCACTCTGGAGATGGACGTTCCTTCGGCGGTTTCACAATATGAAAAGACCATCACGGAGGCCCTGGATGAACTGGCTCCTGCTAGGTCCTGTTATTCAGCCAGGAAAAGACCCTCAGCTCCCTGGTTCTCAGAACAACTAAGGCTCCTTAGACAAGAAGTAAGGAGACAGGAGCGCCTATGGCATTCTAGTTGGGACCAAAAGGATAGGGAAGCCCACAAGATCGTGTTAAAAAGATACAAGTTGGAAGTGATTAGGACCAAACAAGAATACTTTACGGCCCTCAAAGCTTCACTTTCATCTCCTAAAGAGCTCTTCAGGATTGTCGATTCGCTTACTTCTCTCCAGATGCCTGACCCTGTTGTTGCATCTCAGGAGCTCTGCAACAGGATAGCCTCCTTCTTTCAGTCCAAAATATCGGACATTTACATTGCCTTGGAGTCGCAAAGATCCTCTACCGCTGAGCCTCCGGTGCCCGCTGTTTCGGACTCTGCATCTGCAGAATTACCTCGGCTCGGGGGTCTGGAATCCTTTCCTCCTCTTTCTTGCCAGGACCTAGAGATCCTTCTTAACAAAACTAAATCTGGTTCTCCGCTAGATGTCTGCCCTTTAAAGATCCTCAAGCAGTGTAGAGAATCCCTCCTTCCCCCTTTGGTTGACATCATGAATAGGGCGATGAAGGAGGGCATTTTTCCCCAGCAGTGGAAACATGCTGTGGTAAAACCACTGCTCAAGAAACCCTCTCTTGACCCTGGGGTATTAAAAAACTTTCGCCCCATCTCAATACTCCCGGCTCCCGCGAAGATGTTGGAAGCCCATTTAAATAAACATCTTGCTGCCTTCGTGGAGAGTTCGGGTTGTTTGGATCTATCCCAGCATGGATTCTGGAGGGAACATAGCACCGAGTCTGCCCTCACCATAGTGCTTGATAACATCCGCACACGTGTAGATGGGGGACAGACCTCCCTCCTGATCCTCTTAGACCTCACGGCTGCCTTCGATACCCTTTCTCCCTCGGTATTAACATCTCGACTGAGGGAGATTGGGGTTCGGGGGGCGGCCCTGGGGCTCCTTTCCTCTTTTCTTGATCATAGAGAGCAAAGGGTGATGCTGGGTCAGTTTCTATCTCCATCCCTGTCTGTGCAATGTGGGGTCCCTCAAGGGTCGGCGCTTAGTCCCACCCTTTTTAACATTTATGTGACCCCCCCTTGCCAGACTTATTAGATCTTTTGGGATGGAGGTAGTCTCCTATGCGGATGACACCCAGATCCTCGTCTCTCTCTCCCAGTCAGTTACGTCGACTGCCGCCAACTTTAGATCTTGTATGGAGGCAGTCGGCCAATGGATGATTCACAATTCATTGAAACTGAATGGGGAGAAGACTGAGGTGATGGTGTTTGGAGGAAAGGAAGAGATCTGGTCAGCTGAGTGGTGGCCGGATTCACTGGGTGCCTGTCCTAATCCTACCTCCTCAGCCAAAAACCTTGGGGTTATGATCGATCCTATCCTTAGTATGTGCCAACAGGTCAACAGGACTGTATCGACCTGTTGGGGTATCATCCATATACTAAGGAAAATCAGGCACTATCTCTCTTTGCAGGCAAGAAAGCAACTTGCCGTTCCCCTCTTGGGCTCTCATCTGGACTATTGCAATGCGCTGTATGCGCTGTATGCTGGACTGAATAAAAGTCAGCTGCAGCGCTTGCAGGTGGTCCAGAACGCAGCAGCCAGATTCGTTTTGGATCTACCCCGACGTGCCTCTGCCACCTCTGCCTGGAAGCAGCTTCATCCTTTTTAAGACCATGTGTATGGCCTGCAAGGCTTTAGCTAAAAATAGCCCTACTGGCATTGGATCTATTTTGTCCCATTACAATCCTGGCAGGAACCTTCCCTCCTCAAACAGACTTCTTCTCTCTGTTCCGCGTATCCGGAAAACCAGATGGGATGGGGGGGGGGGGGGTAAAGCTTTTTCCAATCTGGCCCCAAAGTGGTGGAATGCTCTCCCTCTTGAACTAAGGTCTCTCCCCACTTTACAATCTTTTAGATCTGCCCTGAAGACCCATCGCTTTGTACGCGCGTACCTGTAGTGGTGCTTTGCATTTTTGAACTTTTTTGATAGGCGCCTTGACACCTTCGGGCTTAGTTTGCGCGATACAAATTGCATAATAAATAAATAAATAATAAATATACTGAAGGTGAGTGATCCAGTATAAAGACACAACAACTGCTACCGATAATGCGACATGCACCACCTCGGTCAGCCAAAATAACATCAAGCACCATACGATTCTGGAGTGCTATAATCCTCACAACTTGCAGCTCTTCTGTAATGTTCCCAAGTGCCATTGCTGTCTGATTGTTAACAGCTTCCAGAACACAAGTCAATCTCCTTTTTTTTCTACTGTTCAATGCAGCACCGACGAAAATGAATACGCCTAAGCTAAAGTCGCCATATATTTTTGCAAAGCGGTGTCAGTTTGAATGAATGAATAAAGCTTTATTCGATTTTGTTTTTTAAAATCATAAAAGCATACAAAAAATAACAGTAATTAAAAATAAATATATACATTCAACAAAAACATAACTTCACATTCAAAAGACATAACCCCCGCCTCTGGATTCGGCGGTGAGACATATATTCAAGGGGTATATCCCTATCTTGAATGAAGATACACGGGTTTGTCCTTTAAAGTAGGTGAGCTCAAAAGTTGCGGCAATTGTGCAATGATACAAATCTGTTGGCAACAGAGAAACTAATACCACTGGGTACCTGGACTTCCCCACCCAGCGGATGGTGGTAAGCTATTGTTGTTCCTAATCGGGGGATGTTTGGCATACAGGGATAGAAATCATGTAAGTCCCAAGTCTGAATTGGGCCATCCCCTTCTTGGGCTGGACAAGATCTTAAATATGATGCGATGTTCCGATTCCTGAATCGAACCAGTACCAAGTCCCCTGAAATGTTTTTTGGTAGTAAGCCCAACCAGCCCACCCTTCTCACGCTCAGGATTCCGCCGTCTTTGTCCGGTGGTAGGGGTCTGTTCCTTCCCATCCAGAATATAACTTTGTTCATTAGGTCCCGCTGACTTTCAGCTTTTCCCAACGCAAGTGGTGGCACTCCTGTGAGGATGGACACATATGGCGCTGCTTGTGGCGGGAGGTGAATGTATGGTGCATTGCGTACTGTCTTGGCCTCTGAGGGCCTTGATATCGCAGGTTTGCAGGGAGCTTTGAAAGTAGTTGAACTTGGAATTATAGGAGATTGTGGAATGACTTGCTTGCTTTTAAGGATGGCAGATAGATTAGCTGATGGCAGAGTGGTGGTTGGCTGGGGTCGGTTCGATGTTACAGGATTATCAATGGGTTTCAGGATGGTCGTGATTTTGTTCTCGAGACCCAAGAGCCTTTCCCCTATGGCGTTGATTTTTTCTGTTAGTGGGGAAATGATAGTTTTGACAAGTTGTTCAATCTGAGTCAGAAGAAAGGTCTGGGAATAAGATATCGGTTCAACCAGTTTGACATCAGTCTCCATGGTGGTAGGGAGATTATGGACGGGCATTACGGGGGTAACAGTTGGTATATGGGAATTGCATTGAGACCTTTCGGCATAGTCCTCATCATGCTCTCTATTGACGGGTGGTAACCATGAAAGTACAGAGGCTTGTGTGTTGACTTTATTCAATGAAGAGGGGGTTCCCTGTATACTGCCTTTAGTATTTGTAGTGCGGATGCCTTTGGCGAAGAAGGGTGAGTCCACACTGACATATTTAGTTTTGCATAATCTGTTTAGCTCACCCCACGGGGACAGGTTCTGCGTTCTTGGGGAGTTTAGTGGAGGAGATAGTGTACTAGATGGGGAGTAACAGGGGCAGATTATGTCTGTAACATGCACAGTAGACCGGGAGCTTGTGGTAAGCGTTTGTTGCATTTGCACCGCATGACCCCCCTGCGCAGCTGGACTTATTCCTCCCTTACAGGGCATGATCACAGTGGAAATGATGATGTTACAAATAAATGTTTAAATAAAGTGTGGACACAATACCTCCTTTAGCAGTAGTTACAAGGGGGGTGGCCCGTCCCGTCCTGGTCGGTCCTCTGAGGGCCACAGAGGGCCCGCCCTTTGCCCGGGCTTAGCCCGGTGCTCCCGCGCGCGACTCGCGGTGCGAGAGGTTCTCCCGCCTTTGTTCCCGCGCCTCCGGGCGCTCCGCTGACGTCACCCGACCGCCGGGGCACCTGGGGGATGTAGTCCCTTGCCCTCACGACGGTCGGGTTGCTGGCAAAATGAAGTTTTCCGCCGTTCCCCTCACGGCACCGGGATCATGTGTTTAGGACCTCCCCTGTGGTGGCAGCTTTCCCCCAGAGAGCGGTGTCAGTTTGGTCAACT